>NC_064921.1:783305706-783609277 GCF_023897955.1 Schistocerca gregaria | reverse complement strand
CTTAGAGCGCTTGGCTAATCCTGCATGGCATGAACTTACAGTTAACGTAAATAAACATTTTTCAATGGTTGTGAATAGATAATGTATTCAACGGAAAACAAAATATATTTACAATTTATCGATAATTTGGTTTGAACAATAATATTTACAGCAACTATTTAATGTTGCACAAAATAAGAAACAACACAGTAAATAACCAAGATACTGATCATAATACAAAAATTAGAAAAAAAAACTAGACAAATTGAATCTTCCTGGCTTTTGCTTGTGCAAACTCTTTCACACGATCTGTGTAATTTAAGTCCTCTGCAAGCTCATGCTCTAATGATATTGTTGCAAGTTTGGCTCATCGTTGATCGGAGGTATGTCTTTATCAATTCCAGTTTTGAGAAACTCCTCTCTCCACTCCCTACTGTCACTGGCAATGTTAGGAGAATTCTCAGAGCAATGTTCACATTAGGGCAAAAATTATGTCTTCCTATAAACTTCAGAATCTCTTTCGAACCTATTCCATGTTTCAAATATGTTGAAAGCACTTTCAGTTCCTCCCTCAGCTCCAGTGCATCAATGCCGCGTGACTCATGATCTTGCAAAATCGCTGTGATGTTTCTACACTTTGTAAGCTGTCAGGAGCTGCATTCTTCAGCTCGCCGATGTTGTAGAGAAAATCAAAATAATCACAATGAGATTTCAGTTGATTGAATCTCTCATCCAAAGATGTGGTTAGTATGTCTAAAAGATAATAGTAGAATTCAATCTTGTAATATTTTGTTGGGTCATCTATTGTCTTCCTTCATAGGTAAAGTCTATTGGCTTCTTACTTCGTCACCAGGAAACTCTTATCTGTGGTAACGTTAGATCTTCTAGCTCTAATTCTGTAGGCAGTTCTTTGGAATCCGCCAAGAAAGACACAAACTTTTCTTCTGTTCTGCAGGTCTCAAAATATGCTTTCGTTTTTTGCAAGCATTTCCACGGCCTCAGAAACATTTATGTCAATGGCCTGGAGGGTCTTACTGACTACACCGATGTGAAGCAGAATGTCGTACCAGATTACCAGAGAAATGAGAAAGGTGTAATATTTTATTTGATTCGCAAGTGACGTTGCTTTGTGAGTGGTCATGCCATCGAATTCTTCTGATATCTGAACCAGTGCATCATAAACGCCTCCAATTTGAAACTTCAGGTGAGCAACTGCATCGATGCGACTTTCCCACCTAGTAACACTCAGTGGCTTCAGCGACAGGTAATGCAGATACTTCTTCAAGACATCCCAACGTCGAACGGAGGGTGAGAAGAAGTCATACAAGCTTTTCACTGTCGAAAACATGGAAACAACATATTTATAAGACATAGTGGCATCATTTACAACAAGATTCAATGAGTGACTGCTACATGGTACATAAAATGCTCTCTTGTTCATATCTGAAATTCTTTTCTGGAGACTAGACTTCTTTCCTTTCATGTTTGCTCATCCATTCTCATATCCTTGCCATCTCATATTACTCAATACGATTTTATTATTTTCCTAGAACTTGAGTACGCTCTGTGACAAAGTGGAGCTTGAAGAATTGGGCACTGGAAGAAATCCAAGAAATGCTCCTGAATTCGGACATCATATACCCTGTGGAGTCTTGTCTCCTGGACGAAACGTACCACAACTGTCATCTGCTCAACTTTTGAAATATTTGGTGTGCAGCCCAGAATTATACTGTAATAGTTTGCAGATTTCATCATTAATAGAATGTTGTTGGTTATAGATGATCCAATAAGATGAATTATTTCATTCTGTGTTTCTTTTCCAAGATAATGATGATTCTTGTTCTCACCTTGCTTTGCTTTGTTCTGTGCATGTGCTCCATCATCACAGTGTCGAACTTTCTGAATAATTCAACAAGTTTCAAAATGTTTCCATTGTCAGGCTGAAAGAGTGTATCTGTACTCCCTCTCAAAGGCAGACACTGCTGACCCAGGAAATGAATTATTGCTATTAAGCGCTCAAGAACATTTTTCCAATGTTCACTTTCAGCATTCAGAAGCCTTTGATGATGGGCATCGACAGTTCATGACTTTTTCAGTCCCTCAGAAAACATGATCCACTTTTTACATGAATTCAAATACTAGATAGACTTCCCATGACTTCAGAGATACGAAGGAAGGTATCTCCAGTGACTTATACCATTTTTTGCAATTTTTGCTGTAGATGACGAAAAAAGTTTGCAACAAAAGCAGAACACACATCTTTGCACTTTGACTACAACAACCAATGCCTATCTGCTTCTTCTATATTCAAAGAATAGCTGTAGTGCACAGGGCTGAAATGCCGGTTGTCTGCATTTTTAAGACATTCTTCAGCTTCCTTAATGCACTCGGGAGGACCTTGCATGACCAAAGTCGTTCGAATGCAGTCGGTAGTAATTTCCAGCCAGCTTCTGGGATCTGAGTCAATTGTGTCTTCCAGTTTAGGCTCGCCTTCATCCCTTCTCCGGTGGTGAGTACCTCGGCTGATGTTCCTCCGGTATTTTCCGAATTGGGTCAACTAATTTCAGTTCTGCCTGATCTTTCAAACTCGGAGCTTTCATTACAAAGCAGGTCTTGAGTCCAGACGAGGTCTGTTGAACATGTTGTGGATGGCCCACCGTCAGCATTGCTACTGTATGCGATGGTCGCAGTACTGTGTTCGTTAACTTTCTTGTCATGTCCTGAAGATAAAGTGTAGCTTCAGTAGCTCCACTAGTTTCTGTACTTTCAGGATCTATTTTTCCACCCTCGCCACTGCTGGGTCGCTCTCTCTTTTGCTTGAAATGTCGTTATAGTGCCTCCTTTTGCTTCCTTCAGCGCCTGTCTTTTCCTACATTCACTGCCAGACAGTCTTTATCTACTGTCGGACATGTTTCAATCCAGCCTGTAAAGAACAATTACGTGAAACTAACTGTTGATGTCAGTGTGCTAACTTTATTTGCAACACACTTCGCAGACAGTTTCCTGATACTCCACTGCACGTAAACGGAAAATTATATTACTGTAGGATACACTGTTCAGGAGACGCAGTCATAAGAATTGAGCCACGTGAAATTGAATTTTAGGCCGAATTTCACAACAGACGCGGGTGAAACAGTCAACGAATGGGGCAGAAAACAATGGAGAGAAGAAGAATAAGGAGATGGAGTAACATAATAATGCAATAAATACACACCTGGGCATCGATGGGTACTAATGCTAGTCGAAATATATTAACTCACTGCACTGTTGTTGTTCATTTCACAGAACTGACACTCAACATCTGTCGTAATTTCCTTGTGTTACTTCTTTCGCGTCTGATTATCGAATAAGGGGTAACAAATTAGTCATTGCCATATCACTTCACTTGTCTTCACTTTATTTCCATTCTAACTATTGGGGCGACGCATGCTTGCTAATTTTTGAAGTAATAGATCATAAGCCGGCAGGAGTGGCCGAGTGGTTCTAGGCGCTACAGTCTGGAACCACGCGACCGCTATGGTCGCAGGTTCAAATCCTGCCTTGGGCATGGATGTGTGTGATGTCCTTAGGTTAGTTAGGTTCAAGTAGTTCTAAGTTCTGGGGGACTGATGACCTCAGAAGTGAAGTCCCATAGTGCTCAGAGCCATTTGAACCATTTGAACAGATCATGAGAAAAATAAATTTTCCTATTCTGCAATCTTGAAGGGGAAAAATTCTAACTTATGAGTAATATACATGCGCAATACTAATTGTACATTATATGAAAAGCACTTATCTATTACATCCCAAGTTGCAAGAAATTCGGACGCACCAATCCTTCTGTTCTTATGAAACGCAATGAAAGTGCTTCTGACCAATCTTGACTAACTTCGGCCAACTACCAAAATGAATTAGGTAGTTTTCATTGTAGAGAACGCAACAATACCTATTGCCTGGAAAGGCAAAGAGGTGACGCGGCAGTGCCAGGAACTAGATCACGTGATAAGGTACAGCGAGGCTACAGTTAAACTAGCACCTAAGAAGATGAAGCATGAAGCTCACAATAAGTATGTGACCGATGATATGGATAAATGTATTATCAGGCAGCAATTTCTATGGCATTATGAACAATAGAAAGAGATATGAACTTTGTGTAAACTCCACAACTTTTGTCAGACAGAAATGTTCTTCAAAGCTAGCAAGGAAAACGTTAGAAGCAATGTTTTGTCTATTGATTTTCATTTTAGAAGGTGTCAAAATTAACGTTTTGTTTTGTGTGGACGAGAATGTTGGCAAAGTGATAATGTGAGAGTAGTATTGTCAAACAAAAGTTCCAGTCAGAGTTTAACTGTTGTTCATGCAGGTGGAGACAGGTGTCTCATGGCTCAAAAACCAATACGTCCAACTATCACTCAGAAATGGACAGCAAAAGTATTCAAACATGCGTCGAAGCCCAACTTATGCCAGGCTTATTAGCAATGTCTTTATCCCTTGCAATTACTCGCAGCATATTTACCCATGTGGAATACGTCTAGCCATTGTAGGTGCTGGACATGTTTGACTGTAGTGATCTTCAACCATTTTTTCCATAATGCAAGAAGAATAAAACACTCGGAAACTGCCATTGAAGGGCTTAGCAAAATTGCTTCAGGCTAAACATGTAACCACAGTATCCAACATTGCATTCGAATTTCCAAATTAGATTTCACCTTCTGCAAAATCAGTTGTGAGTAAACGTATGGCGCGTAACAGGCTGGCAGCACTCCACTCATAAGAATACTGGCTTGTACGCCAAACTGCTTCCCCCTCACTGTTCCTCCAGCATAAACATGATGGTTTTGGTGAGGAAGAAATTAGTTCACCTCCCTCCCCTTGTTCAACAGGGGCAGCTGGCAGGTAGTCGAGGTGCCATGCCACAGTTCCTGAACCTACTCCCTCCAAGGCTTGGTTTCGAATCCCCTCTTGGGCATCAATGTTGCTGCCCCTTGGAAAGTGCCACCCCGTGTGGCAGCACGTTTGGCACATGTCTTATGCTGCCCATGTAGTTATAGATTACAAGGTATAGTATTAGTATACTCATAAGTTGTTCAAAATTAAGGTCAACAAGGCCTAATTAAAATTAAAATTTGTGGTTACATTTAAAATCATATTAAATACAGATACGCATTACATAATTTGTACAATAGTTAAGTTGTACTAGATAAATATAATAAGTACATACAAGTAGTTAAATTTTTAACAGTCAGTTAGGCCTTATGGAAATTTACATTTTGAAGATAAATTATAGTATAGAAAGATAAGTATGCAAATATATTATATAGAAAAATCACATTCAAAACATTCATGTAAATTATAAAAAGAGTATTTTAATAATATTAATGTAAACTTTTTTTAAAATGTGCTGGGGTGTTGATGTTTTTTAAGTTTATTGGTAGAAGATTATAAAGTTTAATCCCTGTGCATTTTCCACTATCAGCATATAATTTGATGGAATGAGTTGTTTACATGAGGCTCTCTGCTTTTTAAATAACATTATCATGAGAGCTTTTTTCTGGAGTTTAAATATTTTTTTGGACTCAGAACTGTGGCCCCAGAATATGAGGCCACATGCTATGATTGAGTGAGAAAGACCATGGTATACTGACATTAGGATATTTATACTCATCACTTCCCTGAGTGACAGAAGCATAAAACATACTTTTCTTAGCTTGGTAGCTAAGTTGTCAGTGTCCCTTTTCCAGCCTAGAGTGTCAAAGATAGATATTAAAAGGAATTTAGTTACATTTTCCAGTTCAATACTATTTCCACCTATCTGTATAGTTGGGACAGTGGGATTTCTGTCCTGGACTGAATGAAATGTTAGGCTAATAGCCTTTTTTTGAATTAAGAAGTAGCCTATTAGCTGGAAGTCGTGAATCCAATACAGTTTTTAGCATTTTATTTCTTCGTTTGTTGTCCTTGGTGTCAACGTACTGCGTAGCTACACTGGCTCAAAAATGGGGTTTGTATTTTGGACACTGACTATGGTAAATGATGTAGCCGACAGATGCACAGTTGTATTTTGCAGTCTTTTATTTCACTTTTCACAACCCCCCAATAATACACAGTTATACGGCCTGTGCACTATTGTTTTACCTTCCCATAAGCCTCATTAATAGTTTGCACGCAAACATCCACATACTGCTACAACAGTTTACTGTTGAACATCTATGAGCAGTAAAAACATAACCACAAAATTCACAGTTCTTGAAGAATGGAAAGGAACATATGGAGCACACAGTGTCATTGTTTTTACACATGGGCTAATTGTTTAACACTTATTTCACTATTAAGTTGATGCCTTGTTGTCATTATAACCAACATAGACATCTCGTCTGAAACTTGGCCGTGGACTGACTGTTTTCGTGACCAAAAATTGGGCCCTTATATATCATCACAAAAATAGGTGCTGAAGCAACACATTGTTCAGAGTTTGATTTGCAGAAAATCCAATTAAATCTTAACTCTTTAAAGTAACTCAATACATTGAAAAATTGTATCTTTTCAACAGTTTCTTGTTCTGCAAAGAGTTAGGCCGGATTATTGGTTTATATCATGAAATTAACATATATAGCTACAAAAAACAATACTTTTGACAAGACTGTTACTTACTATGTAATAAATTAATGACTGCCTTTGCTAACATTTTTTTGAACAGAGCCAAATAAATACTTTAAGAACACTATTGTTTCGTCTTCCAAATGTTTATAATTAGTACAGAATTTATATTTGTTTATACGTCAACAGTAGAATTTAAGTTACGAAACAATTACTGATTTCGGCCTATAATAAAAGATACTAACTACTAATAATCAAAATAAATTAGAAAATCAATTAAATTCATAAAACTAAACACAAAATTAGTTCTAGTGTTACATTCTTTAAGACAAAGGGCCAACCTTTCTCTTTTAACGAAAATGCAGATTATATTTACGTATGCTAATGGTACTTAATTCAAAGTTGAAGAAATGAATTTTATGGAGGCAGATGGCAAAACAAGAAGGAAAGTAAAATTATCCCAGCTTGCTTTGTGACATCGCCCCCTCATCGTATTGACCAGATAGATATTGCACATAGCTAACTGGACAGTTCAATGAACACAAGTGGCGCCAGAAATTGGGTTCAAAATATACACACACAAAAATTACATAATAAATCTTATGAAAACTACAGTACATATGTTTTTTCTTCAAATTTATACGTATGTGAACTGGCCATACGAAAATCCCCATCCAAAATAATTACATACAGTGTATTATTGTGCAATATCACAAAATATCCACATGTTATACTTTTAACAAAAAATTAAGCATCTTCATCATATGTGATGCCCTTTTTGGGCAAGCGAAAATTACATTTAAAGATATGTATCATTTTATACAAGTCCTGTCTTGCTTAACAAACAATTAGTTCTCATAGATAGCACAGAAGTTAAATTACACTGCACCTTAGACAGAAAATTTCACTTGCTTAATGTTTAGTAATTTTCAATATGACTTTCACATTTTTAATTAGCATTTTCACATTTTCTCACGGAATTGTCCATGCCTTCAACAGTGCAAGTGGCAGTTACCAAAGAAATGCACTGCTATGAGTTCCCTGGGAGGTGGTTCTCCTCTGCCACAGTACATGAAAAAATCAGACAAAATATCCTACTTTAGTATGCTTACTTTTACTTTTAAGTCTAAAAAATGTTTAACACTAATGGCAAATGATAGTCATTACATCATAAAGAAATACATTGCATAGTTCTCATAGTATAACAATTACTAGTGTGGCTTCGATAGGTCACATCGACCACATAAAGCATGATCTTTGAACTCTAACTACTCTGAGGAACTTCCATGTTAATTTCCAGTCAGCCTTTGTACCTTTTATAGTGTACACGTGTATCTTTCTTTGTGCTGAAATATATGTATGTATAAACATTTATGGGAACAGTTTGTTGCGTATACAGTTATCTGTATTCCCGTTTCCCATACTAGCACTAAAACTAACCATACTATGAAAGATGTGGACTAGTAAAAATTTTAAATCAAGTACACATTACACCACAAAACATTACTTTAAGTCATAACTGTCTGAAACTGATTAAACTTGAAAGACTTTTCTTTCTTTCGCTTTTGCAGAATAGCAAACACTTAAGATGTGCAGTAGCATAGATGCACTAATCATTACGTTATAAAAAAGAATAGAGTCATCATTACATAAATTAATTACTATTCAGATCAAAATAAAGAGGATATAAGTTGTAGCAAATCATAGCACCACTTCTCTACTCAACTCAGAGCACTACTCTCAGTCAAACAGAAAAATAAATCCTCACAAAATGCTACCAAATGGTTGACCTGTCCAAATATTCACATCAATTTAGCATCACAGTTATCAGTTAATCAGCAAAATTAATTTTCATTGTTCCAGCATTACCACTTTAAGCTCATAATTCCTCAAAACCCAAACAAAAGTTTTCAGATATGTATAGATACAATAATGCAGCATTATATGACTTGTAAATATTGCTCCTCCTGTTAATCTCTCACTCCAGCTGCAGTGTCATGAATTGCACAATATAAACAGTCCCTAATGTTGCCTGGTTCACAAATAGATTATCAAGATAGTTACGCTACATTGGTTTGTATACAGTTACCTTTTTCATTACTTAAGTATATCTGTCAGCTCCATTATTTTATTTACATTTCTTACTTCGCTAACTAGTGGACTGCATTCTCAAAAAATATCCCTACTGCAGAGACAGGTTCCCTAACCATTAAGACCCTAACATTATTCATTATTTTCTTATTTCATTATTGTTTTGTTATCTAATAAACAAACACCTGCTCTCCTTATCTAAGCAAAATGCACTCTACTGAAAAACGCAGTACTAGATCCTTATTCTAAGGCAAATTTAACTCTCATTACTGATCAGGCAAAATTATCACTAAGAAATACTATTACTTCCCTGTATTCTATCAAATTGCTTACTGTTCTAGCCTGAAGGGTGACATACCTATAAATCTTGCTTATTCTTTCCACACATTACTCCAGGCGACTATGTTTAAAGTTGGAATTCCTTACTGTTAGAACATGTTGTTCCATGATATACTTCTATAGGTAGATAGTTACCTCCATACACTGGCTGCACTGAACACAAACACTTCTATTATACCACAATTAATATTAAGATCTAGTATTTAAGATGGTTTTATTGCATATTGCCTCTGCTGTTGCATCAATGAGCTGATTACTTCAGACGTTAATTATCCTCCACGTAAGCTGACACCTTTCATTTTCTGTTTACCTCTGGTGTAGTAGTTCTGATACTAAAGTGTTGCATGGAGGGTCGTGGGTTCAAACCTCACTCGAACTGTACAATTTTAATTTCTATATTTGATTCGAGCTCATTCTAGAAGTATCCACAAATGGCAAGAACCATTGTACTGGAATGTTCTGTAGCTGCATATATACCGTATGTTTTCTGGCGGGATGCAGTTCACTCTGTGCTCTTGTATGTGCAAGTGCTGAATAAATCTTTGTTAAGTGAAGTTAGTGTTTGTTATTCATCTACTTACACCTTCCTCTACATGACATTATTCTGGGGGAGGCGCTGGGTAGTGTAACTTGTGATACCGCACATTATCGACGACACAGTGGCTCCCATCAGGCCATGACAGATCCCCCGTTTACGTGGTGAGAAACCTGAGTTTGAGCCATATTCAACAGATCGCAATCTATCAGAGACGGAAGAAGAGGACGTTACGATGACAGCAATTGTGTGCCACCACATGAGACAACCTTCCGGGTTCTCTGGTGACAATGGCCAAGATCCAAACAACTGGCGGAAGGTATAAGAGAGTATAGCCAAATTTAACAAATGGGATGACACCGTGTGTTTGGCTAACGTATTTTTCTACTTGGAGGACACTGTCAAGCATTGGTATGAGAACAAAGAGGAGAAGTTTACAAGCTGGGAAACATTTGAGGCGGAACTGTGCAAGTATTTCTGCGACACACAATGACAGAAGTGCAAGGATGAAGATAAACTAAAGTGGAGGGTACAGTGTCCAGAAGAAACTTCAGCGTCCTACATTCAAGACGTCTCATGAAGAATGTTGCTGAGGATATGTATCAAGCCCTACTCCTGAAGGAGTTATCGACAACAGACGACTTCATAAAATGGTGCCAGTATATCGAGACAATGCATCAAAAAAGAATTACAGGCAAGCAGTTTGAACGGCCTCCAAACGTCGTATCGATGTCTGTGATGGAAGAAGAAACTGATTTCACAAGTGTTATTCATCAGATAATGAGAGACGAAGTTCAAAAGGCACTTGGATTGCATTGCGAGCAAAAAACCGAGACGCTACAAGAGGTAATAAGGAAGGAAGTAGAACAAACATTTAACCCAATCTCTCGTCCTTCATTTCCCTTTAAATCGGTGCAAAAGTCGACACCCAGGCGGAGTTACATTCCTACAATGCCACATGAAGAACCTGTTTGGGCACCAAGGAAGACTGACATCTGGAGGACCCAGGATAACCAAGCAGTATGTTTCCTCTGCTGACGACTAGGGCATGTGGTGCGCTATTGTCGAGAAAGGCGGCAGATATTTGATGACACCCGCGGCAGAAGGCAGCAGACCGTCGTAGCCGACGCCAACTCTGGGACAACGAAAATGAACTTGAAGATGTGGGTGCAAGACGACGTAGGTCACCATCGCCGCAAGCTAGCTCTGCTGGAGAGGACACTCCCCAACATGCCAATCAAGGTCTCCATCACCGTTTAGAAACTCCAGCCGATCCCCTAGCCTGCCGCAACCTGGAAAACTAAAGGGTGCGGCCTTCCTTGGAGGTGAGTCTGCCGAAGAGAAAAATCCTCCGCAGTCGATCACTACAAAAATGGTAGGAAACTACGTCGATATCCTCATGGATGGCCAACCAGCCCAAGCTCTTTTTGACTCTGGAGCATTATATTCAGTCACTTCGAAGAAGTAGCGTCACCAGTTCCAGAAAATCGTATTTGTCAACAACAAAACATCTCTCCTGAAAGTGGCTAGTGGGAAATATGTAAAACCTACAGGAAGATGTGTCATTCACGTGGGTGTAAGATGTGTCATTCATGTGGGTATAAGTGACCATATACAGCCCTTAGAATTCATCGTCTTACAAGAGTGTAGTCATGCCGTCATTCTCGGATGAGACTTTTTGAAAGGTTCTCAGACAATTATAGATCATAGTCGCTCGAAGATTATGCTAGACAAGATGAGATACTGTTGACAGCAAGATGCACGTCTGAGAGTGTGGAGACTATGTGTGCTGAAGTGATAATTCCTGCAGTCAATGCTAGAAAGGTAACTGTCACATGTCATGTCATGTATCAACCCATGGATCTTGTAGTGGAATGTAAGAGAAGCATACAACCGAAGAATAACTTGGTCATCCCAGCTCTGTCATCACGTTTAAGAAAGGATTCCGTGAATTGTGGATAGTTAACTGTTGCTGAGAACTGCAGATCTTTCCAATACGCATGTGTGTAGCAAACTCTGAGCCGTTAATTGAAGATTAGATTAGATTAATACTAGTTCCATGGATCATGAATACAATATTTCGTAATGATGTGGAACGAATCAAATTTTCCAATACATGGTATAATTAAGTTAATTTAACAACGTACTTAAATTAATATAACAACTTTTTTGTGTTTATTATTTTATTATATTTTTTTTCTTAATTTATATCTAAAAGTTCCTCTATGGAGTAGAAGGAGTTGTCATTCAGAAATTCTTTTAATTTCTTCTTAAATACTTGTTGGTTATCTGTCAGAGTTTTGATACTATTTGGTAAGTGACCTAAGACTTTTGTGGCAGTATAATTCTCCCCTTTCTGTGCCAAAGTTAGATTTAATCTTGAATAGTGAAGATCATCCTTTCTCCTAGTATTGTAGTTATGCACACTGCTATTACTTTAGAATTGGGTTTGGTTGTTAATAACAAATTTCATAAGAGAGTATATATACTGAGAAGCTACTGTGAATATCCCTAGTTCCTTAAATAAATGTCTGCAGGATGATCTTGGGTGGACTCCAGCTATTATTCTGATTACACGCTTTTGTGCAATAAATACTTTATTACTCAGTGATGAATTACCCAAAATATGATGCCATATGCAAGCAATGAGTGAAAATAGTCGTAGTAAGCTAATTTACTAAGATGTTTATCACCAAAACTTGCAATGACCCTTATTCCATAAGTAGCTGAACTCAAACGTTTCAGCAGATCATCAATGTGTTTCTCCCTATTTAATCTCTCATCAATGGACACACCTAAAAATTTGGAATATTCTACCTTAGCTATATGCTTCTGATTAAGGTCTATATTTATTAATGGCGTCATACCATTCACTGTACGGAACTGTATGTACTGTGTCTTATCAAAATTCAGTGAGAGTCTGTTTACAAGGAACCACTTAGTAATTTTCTGGAAGACAGTATTGACAATTTCATCAGTTAATTCATGTTTGTCAGGTATGATTACTATACTTGTATCATCAGCAAAGAGAACTAACTTTGCCTCTTCATGAATATAGAATGGAAAGTCATTAATATATATTGAGAACAAAAAAGGACCCAAGACTGACCCTTGTGTAACCCCATTCTTGATAATTCCCCAGTTTGAGGAATGTGCTGATCTTTGCATATTATGAGAACTGCTTATTTCAACTTTCTGCACTCGTCCAGTTAGGTACGAATTAAACCATTTGTGCACTGTCCCACTCATGCCACAATACTTGAGCTTGTCTAGTAGAATTTCATGATTTACACAATCAAAAGCCTTTGAGAGATCACAAAAATCCCAATGGGTGGTGTTCGGTAATTCAGATCATTCAAAATTTGATTGGTGAAAGGATATATGGCATTTTCTGTTGAAAAACCTTTCTGGAAACCAAACTGACATTTTGTTAGTACTTCATTTTTACACATATGTGAAGCTAGTCTTGAATGCATTACTTTCTCAAAAATTTTGGATAAAGCTGTTAGAAGGGAAATTGGATGGTAATTGTTGACATCAGATCTATCCCCATTTTTATCCAAAGGTATAACAATAGTATTTTTCAGTCTATCAGGGAAAATGCCCTGTTCCAGAGAGCTATTAGACAGGTGGCTGAGAATCTTACTTATCTGTTGAGAACAAGCTTTTAGTATTTTGCTGGAAATGCCATCAATTCCATGTGAGTTTTTGCTTTTAAGCAAGTTTATTATTTTCCTAATTTCAGAGGGAGAAGTGGGTGAGATTTCAATTGTATCAAATTGCATAGCTATGGCCTCTTCCATTAACAGCCTAGCATCTTCTAATGAACACCTGGATCCTACTATATCCACAACATTTAGAAAATGATTATTAAAAATACTTTCAACTTCTGACTTTTTGTTTGTAACGTTTTCATTAATTTGATGATAATACTGTCTTCCTGTGCTCTTGGTTGACCTGTTTCTCTTTTAATAATATTCCAAATTGTTTTAATTTAATTATCAGAGTTGCTGATTTCAGACATGATACACATACTTCTGGATTTTTAATAACTTTTCTTAATATAACACAGTAGTTTTTATAATGTTTGATAGTTTCTGGGTCACTACTCTTTCTTGCTGTCAGATACATTTCCCTTTTCCGGTTACAAGATATTTTTATACCCTTAGTAAGCCATGGTTTGTTACAAGGTTTCTTATGAGTATATTTAACTATTTTCTTGGGGAAGCAGTTTTCAAATGCATTTACAAAAATGTCATGAAATAAATTATATTTTAAATTGGCATCAGGTTCACTGTACACCTCATCCCAGTCTAACTGCTGTAGGCTTTCCTTGAAATTTGCAATTGTTAAATCATTGACTGAACGTACTACTTTGGAGGACTGTTTAGTATTGCTGAATGGAGCTATGTCATATATTGTAACTAGCTGTTCACCATGATTAGAAAAATCATTCTCAACAGGCTGAGCATTTCCCTGGTTAAACTTACCTTGGTCTATAAAGAAGTTATCTATCAGTGAGCTGCCATCCTTTACCACCCGAGTAGGAAAATCAATAACAGGTGTCAAATTGAAAGAACCGAGTAATACTTCAAGGTCATTTTTCCTATTACCCTCTTTCACAGAATCTACATTGAAATCTCCACAAATAATAATTTGCTTCCCCCTGTCTGACAGATAGCACAACAAGGAGTCCAAATTTTTCAGAAATAGATGAAAATTTCCTGATGGGGACCTATATGCAGTTACAATTATAAATGTGCCTCTATTTAATTTAAGCTCACAGGCACATGCTTCTATATTTTCCTCTACACAAAACTTTTTTGTTTCTATACTTATTGCAGAATGATAAATTTTGACATATATGGCGACTCCTCCTTTCTCCATATTTTCTCTTATTACAGCTGAGGATCATAGAAACCTCCCGTGCCGAGTCTGTGAGCGAAATTAGCGCTACCACTATGAGACAAGATCTTCTAGCTCAACAATCACCAGATCTCACTAAGGAGCAACAGAAGAAGCTACTTGCCATTCTTCAAGATTTCTCTGAATGCTTCAATAAACAGGTGAAGATCAAATTAGACAAATAGACACTGAAGGACCAGATTAGCACTGGAGACCATCAACCAATAAGCCAGAGAGTACACCATGTGTCAACAATGGAACGTCATATAATTCGCGACAAGGTAGAGAAAATGGTGACGAATGACATCATTCAGCCTTTGCAGAGCCTATGGTCGTCACCAGTGGTTCCCATCAGGAAGAAGGATGGCAGTTGATGCTTTTGTGTTGATTACAGGAAGCTTAATAAGATAACAAAAAAGGACATTTACCCTCTTCCACGAATCGACGATACACTGGATAGTCTGAAGGTGGACAAGTTTTTCTCAACCATGGACGTGTACTCGGGATACTGGAAAATCAAAGTAGATGAGGCTGATCGTGAGAAAACTGCATTCATCACCCCTGAGCACCTCGATGAGTTTAAGGTAATGCCGTTTGGTTTGTGTAATGCACCAGCAACTTTTGAACGGATGATGGATAATCTTCTAAGGCACCGGAAGTGGATGATGTATCTTTGTTATTTAGATGACATTATAGTGTTCTCAGAGACATCTGATGGACATATAAAAAGACTGAGGGCCGTTCTTAAGTGTCTCCAACAAGGCGGACTGAAACTTAATCCAAGAAAGTGTCTCTCTGGAGCAGAAGAAATCAAAATACTTGGACACCTTCTGTCAAACGAAGGTGTGAGGCCAGACCCAGAAAAGGTGAGATCTATAACGGAATTTCCTATTCCTAAAAGTATTAGAGATGTGAGAAGCTTCCTTGGATTATGTTTTATTACCGTCTTTTATCAAAGACTTTTGTATCAAAGGCAGGCCAATCCAAGAATTGTTAAAAGCTGATGCTAAATTTATCTGGGATGCTGATCAACAAGATTCTTTCGATGTGCTGCGAAAAGCTCTGACGACTGACCCTGTACTTGGTCTATATGATGAGACAGCATCTACAGAACTACACACAGATGCCAGCGGGTATGGGATCAGTGGTGCTCTGGTGCAAATTTCGGATGGAAAAGAGAAGGTTATAGCCTATGCTTCTAAGACACTTACAAAAGCAGAGAGAAACTACTCAACTACAGAAAGAGAATGTCTTGCTGTGATCTGGGCCATGTGCAAGTTTCGACAGTATCTCTATGGAAGGCCATTCACAGTTGTTACAGACCATAATTCACTTTGTTGGTTGACAGGTCTTAAGGATCCAACAGGACAACTCACTAGGTGGGCACTACGTCTTCAAGTATATGACATTACCATAGCGTACAAAAGTGGAAGAAAACACCAAGATGTTGACTATCTATCAAGAAACTCTGTGCAAGACCATCTACATCTACATCTACATCTACATCCATACTCCGCAAGCCAATTGACGGTGTGTGGCGGAGGGTACCCTGAGTACCTCTATCGGTTCTCCCTTCTATTCCAGTCTCGTATTGTACGTGCAAAGAAGGATTGTTGGTATGCTTCTGTGTGGGCTCTAATCTCTCTGATTTTATCCTCATGATCTCTTCGCGAGATATACGTAGGAGGGAGCAATATACTGCTTGTCTCTTCGGTGAAGGTATGTTCTCGAAACTTTAACAAAAGCCCGTACCGAGCTACTGAGCGTCTCTCCTGCAGAGTCTTCCACTGGAGTTTATCTATCATCTCCGTAACGCTTTCGCAATTACTAAATGATCCTGTAACGAAGCGCGCTGTTCTCCGTTGGATCTTCTCTATCTCTTCTATCAACCCTACCTGGTGCGGATCCCACACTGCTGAGCAGTATTCAAGCATTGGGCGAACAAACGTACTGTAACCTACTTCCTTTGTTGTCGGATTGCATTTCCTTAGGATTCTTCCAATGAATCTCAGTCTGGCATCTGCTTTACCGACGATCAACTTTATATGATCATTCCATTTTAAATCACTCATAATGCGTACTCCCAGATAATTTATGGAATTAACTGCTTCCAGTTGCTGACCTGCTATTTTATAGCTAAATGATAAGGGACCTATCTTTCTATGTATACGCATCACATTACACTTGTCTACATTGAGATTCAATTGCCATTCCGTGCACCATGCGTCAATTCGCTGCAGATCCTCCTGCATTTCAGTACAATTTTCCATTGTTGCAACCTCTCGATACACCACAGCATCATCTGCAAAAAGCCTCAGTGAACTTCGGATGTCATCCACCAGGTCATTCAGGTATATTATGAATAGCAACGGTCCTATGACACTCCCCTGCGACACCCCTGAAATCACTCTTACTTCGGAAGACTTCTCTCCATTGAGAATGACATGCTGCGTTCTGTTATCTAGGAACTCCTCAATCCAATCACGCAATTGATCTGATAGTCCGTATGCTCTTACTTTGTTCATTAAACGACTGTGGGGAACTGTGTCAAACGCCTTGCGGAAGTCAAGAAACACGGCATCTACCTGTGAACCCGTGTCTAAGGCCCTCTGAGTCTCGTGGACGAATAGCGCGAGCTGGATTTCACACGACCGTCTTTTTCGAAACCCATGCTGATTCCTACAGAGTAGATTTCTAGTCTCCAGAAAAGTCATTATACTCGAATATAATACGTGTTCCAAAATTCTACAACTGATCGACGTTAGAGATATAGGTCTATAGTTCTGCACATCTGTTCTACGTCCCTTCTTGAAAACGGGGATGACCTGTGCTCTTTTCCAATCCTTTGGAACGCTTCGCTCTTCTAGAGACCTACGGTACACCGCTGCAAGAAGGGGGACAAGTTCCTTCGCGTACTCTGTGTAAAATCGAACTGGTATCCCATCAGGACCAGCGGCCTTTCCTCTTTTGAGCGATTTTAATTGTTTTTCTATCTCTCTGTCGTCTACTTCGATATCTACCATTTTGTCAACTGTACGACAATCTAGAGAAGGAAGCACAGTGCAGTCTTCCTCTGTGAAACAGCTTTTTAAGAAGACATTTAGTATTTCAGCCTTTAGTCTGTCATCCTCTGTTTCAGTACCATTTTGGTCACAGAGTGTCTGGACATTTTGTTTTGATCCACCTACCTCTTTGACATAGGACCAAAATTTCTTAGGATTTTCTGCCAAGTCAGTACATAGAACTTTACTTTCGAATTTTATGAAGACAGTGACTGTCCTGCTGCACTCCAGGATCTCTCTGCTGAGCAAAAGAAGGACGCCAAGATATCTCAATTTATGCTTGCCTTAAAACGGTCAGAGGATGTGAAAGGACAATTTAAGCTAGTTAATGGATTACTTTGCAAGAAAAACTTTGATCCGTTGGGAAAGAGGTGGCTACCAGTGATTCCTAAACACATGAGCTTAGATGTTCTACAGAAATTCCATGACACACCTGAGGCCGTACATTTAGGATTTATTAAGGCATATGAAAGAATCCACAAGAGATTTTTCTGGCCAGCTTTTTTTAGGAGTGTACGTCACTATGTGTCGCACTGTCGAGAGTGCCAGAGGAGAAAGGCAATTCCTCAGAAAACAACTGGCCAACTCATACCAATTCTACCAGCCAAAACGCCTTTCCAACGTGTTGGGATTGACCTCCTCGGACGATATCCGACATCTGCCACTGGCAATAGACGGACTATTGTTTGCATTGATTATCTGACATGCTATGCCATTATAAAAGCTATGAAAACAGCCGAAGCATCTGAGGTAACCAAATTCATCGTGGAAGACATTGTATTAAAACACAGTGCCCCAAGGTCGTTAATTACGGATCGAGGGAAAGTTTTTCAATCGAGTCTTGTGACAGAGATAAACCGTCAGTGCAACATTACTCATCACATGACGACTGCCTACCATCTGCAAACTAATGGGTTTACTGAATGCCTTAATAAGACCTTGGCCGACATGCTATCAGTGTTCGTCAATGTTGAGCAGAGCAACTGGGATGAGGTGCTACCTTTCGTGACGTTTGCCTACAACACCCCCAAACAAGAAACCACAGGATTTACGCCATTTTTCCTTGCTCATGGGCATGAGGCGACTACGATGATGGGCACTGTGTTTCCGTTACATCCTGATGACGTGGACGATGACTACATCAGCCAGGTGTTAACCAGAGTTCAGGAAGCTTGGCAGTTAGCTCGACTCCACATGCTGCAGGCTCAAGAAAATGATCGCTGAAGGTATAACACAAGCCACTGCCCTGTTGTCTACCAGTTGGTGACCTTGTCTGTATCTTCACTCCTGAGAAGCTCTCGGGTGCTACTTTGGACCTTATAAGGTTGTAAGACAGTTGTCTGATGTTACTTATGAAGTTGAAGATTACGACCCCGACACAAGGCGACGAAAGATCAGTGATACAGAGATACGGTCCACGTCCTTCGAATGAAGCCCTACCAGGATCCTGCAACCCAGGATAAATTCGAAGGTCCAGTGACAAGCAACAAGCGGAAAGGTGACTTTGATCTAGTATTTAACATGGTTTTATTGCATATTGCCTCTGCTGTTGCATCACTGAGCTGATTACTTCAGATGTTAATTATCCTCCACATATGCTGACACCTTTCATTTTAGGTTTACCTTACCTCTGCAGCAGAAGCTGAGGAGCACTCTGGTGTAGTAGTTCTAATACTAAAGTGTTGCATGGAGGATAGTGGGTTCAAAACTCACCTGGACTGTACAATTTTAATTTCTATATTCGATTCGAGTACATTCTCGAAGTATCCAGAAATGTCGAGAATCATTTTATTGGGATGTTCTGTGGCTGTATATATACTGTATGTTTTCTGGCCGGATGCAGTTTGCTCCGCACTCTTGTATGTGCAAGTGCTGAATAAAGCTTTGTTAAATAAAGTTAGTGTTCGTCATTCATCTAATTACACCTTCTTCTACTTCATCCCCATCACTACTGGTACTGGATTCGTCATTTCTATCATCATTACAACTGCTGTCAGAATCAGACCCATTTTCATTTTCTCTATGGTTTAGATTTTGTACCTCTTCCACCTTTTGTCTCAATTTAAGTCAATTTTGAATCTATATTTTCATTTACTTTCACCAGTTTTTTCCTCTACTGCTGACGCACACTTGGGTTCTACCTCAGTTTCTGAATCATTACTAATGTGATCGATTTGGTTCTCAAGTTTAACTCTATTTTCAGGACATTGTTTCTCGAAAACCTCCACCTTCATACTATTATCATCAGAAAGTTTCTTTCTTTCTTCTACACATTTACTACTCAACGTTAATTTCTCATTAGTATTATCACAATCTTTAACTACTGCATCTAATGTCTTATTTAATCCTGAAGGATTAGATCTAGCTACCTCAATTTCCTTTTTAATTCATTTCTTCAGTTCTTGTTTTAAGCTAACCACATCTGTTCTAATGGCATTAGTTTTCTTTTCCAACCTATTAATGTCTTCTTTCATACTATTTTTCACCCTACTAATGTCTTCTTTCATACTACTTTCCATCCTCTTCATGTCTTCTTTTGTACTCATATTACTCAAACAACTCAAACTACTCATAATTTGCTTTAATATTGCTTCCAAATTTCCGTCTCCCATTAACTGTTGCCCTTGCTGACTTTCGCTGTTAGATTCCTCCTCCTTAACCTTAACAATCCCACCCACTTCAGTAAAGCTTTCGTCCATTTCACTCACATCACCACACAATGTAAATTACACTTTTATCATTTCAACTACAATATTACTTTCGTCCCCATCTCTCAAAGTTACATCCATGTTTGATTTATAATCGGCTACAGAACCAGTCAAACTTAGTCTTTTTGTTCATCTAACAACCTAACCTCTACAGCTCTGTTTTCATTCACACTGTCTTGTTTGTTAAGAGGACTCATTATGTATCACTTAATATACAAAACATCTTTTGCTATGAAATACCTTATTTTTCATTGCTGTTGTTGCCACTGGTATGGTTGTCATCTCAGTCCATCGTCTGCATGGCTGTGGCAAGTTGTAATTCTCTCGGCAAGGGTGTTTCACCCTGTATGCTGATTGACTGCTCCTGTACTCAATGGCTGCTTGCATAGAACCTGCTCCCTGATTGGTTGCTACTTCTTCTTTATTATGAAACCCCAGTGCTGATTGGCTGTATCATCTCTTCCATTTAAAACTGCACTGTAGACGACTCGAGTACACACTTCCCTGTCAAGATGACAACAGCAAAGTTCATCAGGCTTGAAGAATGTGTGAGTGGTTTTCTGAACCCCCCCCCCCCCCACTCTATTACTTCTCAGCTGGTCTGCAAAATGATCTGACTTGAACCCAATACAAAAAATCTGTGAGATATGTGGGAAGACTGGATAAAATGCCGACAACTACATCTTCACAATTTGGTGTAACTGCACAATCAAATCCTCAGCGAGTGGCTGAACCTGGTTGTGACGTGAAGTGAATTAATATTTGAAAATATTTGAAAACTGCTGTCACTTAAGGGGCTACTGTCTTGACTATTTACATCGTTCTTTGCACCTCTGACTCTGTTAAAAATTTTAAAGGTAGTTGTGAATACTGACCACAGCAGAATTCCTTGCCTCACGAGTTCATGTCCAGAGCTGAAACAAATGACATCCAAAGCGTGTTATTATCTCCCTACGATACGTGATAACCACTCTAGGTGTCTTTTATACATTTATTTAGCGCTGAAGTATGTAAGAACAACACTGCAGTACAGAAGTTGCGCGCCGAGGAAGCATAGAACAAAGGTAGTACCAAGGTACTAGAGTCCAAAGATATGGTGATTTACGCCAGAGGCGCCACAAACCTCTGTGGGACGGTAGCTGCTTGTTGCTAAAAAATTCGTTCCTAGAGCTACAAGTGGCTGGCAAGCGGTAGATTAAAAATTTGTCACCTGCACACATGAGATCTGCAGCCATTTACTGCATACACACGAGCAGTGTCTGTCTGGTGGTAGCGAGAGTCAGTAGTAGCGAGCGAGCGGGTCGGACAAAAAGGAGTAATTCTGTTGCAAGAGGACGTAAGACTTGTTTCAGTGCCTTGTGGACTCGCTTCCTAACCAACTCCAGTGTTAGTAATAAGTTCTTCATATTCGATCTTTCCCAGTCCACTGTTGGTTTCCCTTGGGTTTCTGAGGTCAATAGGGTGAAATCTACCCACTCTAATAACACATATCACTCCAAACACTAGCACAGATTACACATGACACACATTTATATGGAAGAATGGTGTGGAGAGACAAACCAGAAAACAATACGAAAACTTCTCACAAGAAGCAGTTACAAGCCGCCAGAAGTGCTGGAACTTCCGAAGACTCAAAATCAGCCAAACGTGAGGAACCAGATGATACTTTAAACACTGATTGTGATGAGCAAGAGAACACTACAGAAGGCTCTGACTTGGAAGGAGACCCAATATCAAACGTTCATACTTCCAATCGCTTTGCTGCACTACCTCAAGATGCATCATGTGATACTAATATCCAGCATCCAGCAAAACCACTTTTACCACCCAACAGAGAAGACTACATCAAACATTTTAAAGCAATGAAACCAGCGATGATAGTATCTCTCAGAACGGAACCAGTGAAAGGTAAAATTAAATATTTCTTTGCCGAAGCAGCCAACTTTCATTTGCTGTGTGCACTCTTCAAAAAGAAGCAAATGCCAACACCCACGAACTGAATCTGGTCATAAATGGACTTCTGCTCTATATGTCATCTCAATTAATCTACGAATGTCTCACCTCACTGGATCTCCTAGTTGTAAGAGTTGCTCAGATATCAGAACCTGTCAAAGATGGTACAGGCAAACTTCCCAAAGCTCCCTTCACGACCGAAATAGAAAACCCCGGTGCAGGTAAGCATATTTATGAGTTTCGAATTCTACTTTCTCAGAGTGAAAATGGAGTCATACAGAGCTCCAAAAGGTCCTTTATAACGCCATAACATCAAACAGTTCTATCATGGCTATGGGCACTGCAGCTTATCTCCTCGTTGTGTTACAGGTGGTGCAAACTACAAAATACCAGACTGCAAAGAGCTAACTGCAATTCACCTCAAGATTGCAAACTATGATGACGACCATACGACACATTACTGTAAATGCACTGCATATGTCGACATCCTAAACCAATGAAATTCGAGGAAAGCAAGAGCACTTCACTCTGAGAATCAACAGAGGCAGAGTTCCACATGGATTCAGTTCAATTTCCAGGTTGCTGACTTGAGAAGAGTCAGTTTTAAACTACACCCCGTCAGCTTCATACACCAGCAACCAGTTTAACAAGATGCAGTCCTTTGGCCTCGGAGATGACTTGAAATTTCTTTCTGGCATACTTTCAGAACTGAAACGCCAGAAAATCCGTACTACAAATCAGAAAACTGTAGTACAACCAGCTCAACAACCTGCAGTCCTTTGGCCTTAGAGATGACTTGAAATTTCTTTCTGGCATGCTTTCAGAACTGAAATGCCAGAAAATCCGTACTATAATTCATCAAATTGTAGTACAGCTCTGACAGGCCTCAGACCTTTCCTAAAAATTCGGAGGCAGTAATTTGTTCTGCTGTCCTAATTGTTTTCAACGGATCAGACTAATAGAACACAACACTTCACTTTTACAAACTGGAACGCCTGTGGGGGTTTTACAACGATGTGAGATCCTTGAAGAATTCCTAGATGTGCTTAGAGTGGAAATCACTACATTTCAGAATTCGAAACAATGTCACTTACAGGAATGCGCGTATAAACTGCCCTGGTAACAGTACCTCAAGGGAAACGACATTGGACATAAAGATATTGTCCCTCCAAATCTGAACAGAGCAAAGGCTTCAAGGATTGAACTTCAAATTCACAACATAACAGTAACCCTAATAGTTGTGTATTACCCGCTGAACACTCAGAACTGACCTGAACTCACTGATCTTGATCTCTAGGTAAGACACCACTGTGATCTAAATTCGAAGCATTCTTCGTTAATTGCAGAGCAACTACCAGGATTGGTTTAGTTCAAAATACAAGGAACAGTACCGTCGTTGCTCTGAAAACAAGTATCCATTTCTACTATCACCATCTTCTTCATCCAAACATTTTCGACATATTTTTCTTGAAGAATATTCGATGACACTCAGATCTAAACGATTTAGACCCAGACCACAAGTCTGTCTGGGAGGAGAAGTTCAACACCAAGACATGTAGAGATCCTTTCAATCCAGCAACATCAACTGGGAGCGATTTAAAACCTTCGATTCCAACAGAACTCCACCGATATCTGTTTCAAACTGCACAGAAATCATCATGAAGCTACGTCACTCACAGCAATCATCACAGAAAGCAGCAAAGAAGCTACTTCTATTATCACTCATTGCACCAACAGAAATTCACTTCCACAGCTTCTCTTAGACTTCCTTTCAGAAAAAAGAAACGACGTCCCACAGGATGCTGGCAAGAATCCTGAAGCCCAGCAGACTGTCACCACATAGACACACTTAGCCAACAAATTATGACACAACTCCAAGAATACAGGAGTTCCCCTCAGGAAGACTCCCTCTATGAAGCCAGACAAGAACATACATCTTCACCTTGAACGTTTCCCACCAAAATGCAGTACGTATCGCGCCACATCGCTGCTTTTCAAAACCATCGATATTGGCATAGGTCATCATCTTACCAAAACCAGGTAAATATCAGCTATTTTCTCAAAATTATAAACCAGTCTCTTAGTTCAGTTGTACCACCAAGATTTTCTAATGCATCATCCTGAGTGATCTTCAAAACTTTCTCTTAACAAACATTATTATACCCCAATAGTTGAACTTCTGCGACAATCGCAATATCATTCATCAAACAATGAGACTGTTGGAACAAATACAAAATAAGTGTAAGAATAGCAAAGAGAGAAGCGTTCAGTGAATCTGAAAGTATAATTTAGTGAATCGATCTGACTAAGAACTATGAGAAATTTTTGCCTTATGTAAATCTATAATCTGTTTAGACGCTCGGTGATCACATCGCCACCGCAACGGAGGATAATGAAGAGAAAACCGAAATACTGAATTCCGATTTACGAAACTGTTTCACTGCAGAAGATCGTCATACGATCACTCTTTTCAGTCACTGTACGAATGGCGAAATGGTAGATACTGACATGAGACATATCTTAGATTCTACAGAGATTATGCGAAAGAACTTATTCCTTCTCTATTGGGTTGACGCATAAGCTCGTAACGTTTTTCCTTAAATTTAGTAAACGCAAAGACACACGTGACAGAGAGTGTAGTCATCAATTATATATTCTCCTCAACGATTTACAACTGTCTGCCAACGATGGGGCAATTCCAACAGTCGATTCCACGACTGTAGAAACCACTTGGTTTTGAGGAGAAGAACTCGTCGAGCCATATTCGGAAAACATTTTCATCCAGGAAGAAAACTCTGTGAATGTTGTTTAATACAGAGCGGAAAAGATGAAAATCTTATGGCCTAAGATCCAATGAATAAGGCCAATGAGGAATGACTTTCCAACCCAACTCTTGTACAGTGTTCTTTGTCAGTCTAGCAGAATGCGGGTGGGTGTTATCAGTCTTCCTTGCCGATGTTGTTGGGCTGCATCTGCAAGACGTCTCAGTCGTTGCCAATAAATGTCAGTAGTGATGGTTATGCCTCGAGAAAGCATTTCGTAGTACACCACACCGTCGTCCTTCCACCAGATGCGTAACATTATCTTTTGTGGACGCTCGCTGTCTTTGTATGCGGAGTCTGTGCTTTGTTTGTGCTCAGTCAATCCTTTCTTTGTGTCATTATGGCATGAAGACAGAATTTCTCGTCACCAGTAAAGATGCAGAATAAGATTTTTCAGTGTTGTTCACGAGCCATTTGATGACGAGCAAGCAGTGGCGCACATTTGCTCATCTGCTGATTTTTGTGGTTTTGGCTTGGAGCATGCATTACCCATACACACGATTTGCCAGTTCTCGATACAGTGAGGTGAATCATTGTAGGTTAATGCGTTTAAACGATCTTCATCAAACCCGAAAGGTTTTCTTGAAAGTGGAAGGTCACTAATGTCAAAACGGTCCTCCTTAAAACGAGGAAATCATTTGCTTCCCATTCTCTTTCCAATGGCATTATCCCCAGACATGGAGCAAATGTTTCTCGCTTCCTCTGCTGCTGTTACTCCTCCATGGAACTCAAACAGGAGAATATGTCGGAAATGTTCTGATTTTCCAATTTGATGCTCCATTTTCCAGTGTCCACAGCTCTATTCACTATTTCTAAATGGCAAGATGACAATACATAAATTCAAGTAGCAACAGCGAAATGAAAATAAAAAATGACAATTGGTAAATAAACCCATAGCAACTGGAACACCTACATGCAAAACAAAAATGCTTCGAACTCATGCACCAACCTTGTATTAGCAGTTTATCGTAGATCGCTGGGGGAATGAAGAGTATGTAGCAATGGGAAAAAAGAGCAAATCATAACGGTTTTCAAGAAGGGTCGTAGATGTACATAATCAGAGGCCTGTGGCGCCTCTGGCGTTAAGGACCATATCTTTGCACCCAAGGATCTTTGACCTTACTTTTGTCTATATCTTCTCAGTGCGCTACGTTTGTACAATCATGTTGTATTCTTCTTGTTCTGTGCTTAAATAAATTTTCATTCGACAGCTAAAGTGTGTTATTACCGATCTACCACACCTAATATCCACAGTCATGACCCCAACATCGTCGTCGTGTATTTGGGAATTATTTTGTTCTTCATTTCATCATTAACGGACTTTGTGTCCCGGTCCATAATGTCTTTGGAACAATGGATCTATCAGTGTTCTTTTGTGCTAGTGCCTCGCACCCTATTAACTGTGCTTGCGTATTTACTAGTGTACCTAATGCGTATTTGGTGAAAAGTGAACAATTACCTGGGTCCAGGCAGCCACTTAACGATAACTGGCCCAAAATGGCCACTGTCAAGTGGCAACTATGCAGCAACAGCTGCTACATGTACAATGCACGGTGCTTAGTGACATTGTGAATGATAATCGAATGATGGATGTTGTGCTGCCGAAATTCGACAACTGTAATTCGAAGGTTTATGTGCACAGGGCCGCATATTCTTATAGGCCTGACGTCATAGTACCGCCCCCACACGCCATCTTGGTGACACCGGTCTACTCGACCGCGCCGGTTTCCGCAACCATAGCTCTGTGGTCACACCACGATCGCCTTCCACCCGCTTTCTTAACAGCACCAGCCATTCCACCCCCGCCAGCTACCAGATAAGCCCTCTCGTGGCTACACCATGACCACCTTCCACCCGCTGTTGCAATGGCACCGACCATTACACATGTACTGCGTTCGCCTGCGGATCTGCAGTTGGGACACATCATGCCGTCGGTTTCACCAGCGCACTCCACAATGTGTGCTGGTTGTGGCCGCCCCCCCCCCCCCCCCTCAGGCGACACATTGTCCACCACTACTGCACTCCCAGTTTTGGGGGTGCTTACCCTGCTCACTCACATCTTTGCTTCCCAGTCTGCATCAACATGTGTTACCCGACAGGTTTCCTAAGCTGTCTGCTTTGCAAAAGGACAACCCAAACACTTGGTTCACTTTGGTGGATCATCTACTGGATAGCCACGGGATTTCGGACGCCGATGAACGTTTCGTCTGCCTTGTGAGCCACCTACATGCTCGTCCAGACCTCATCAGTGATCTGCTCCTCTCACTGTCCACCTCGCCCAAGTATTTAACGGCGAAAACATTGCTCGTCAACGCTTTCCTTGCCCACAAGCAGAGGCTATCCACCATATCATTCATGACGAGTACCTTGATGACTGCACACCTTCGGAGCTTTGGTGGCGCCTTCGTGCATTAATTGATGATCAACCACTACCAGGCACCATCTACATCTACATGACTACTCTGCAATTCAATTAAGTGCTTGGCAGAGGGTTCATCGACCCACAATCATACTATCTCTCTACCATTCCACTCCCTAACAGCGCGCGGGAAAAACGAACACCTAAACGTTTCTGTTCGAGCTTCGATTTCTCGTATTTTATTTTGATGATCATTCCTACCTATGTAGGTTGGGCTCAACAACATATTTTCGCATTCGGAAGAGAAAGTTGGTGACTGAAATTTCGTAAAAAGATCTCGCCGCGACGAAAAACGTCTTTGCTGTAATGACTTCCATCCCAATTCGCGTATCATATCTGCCACACTCTCTCCCCTATTACGTGATAATACAAAACGAGCTGCCATTTTTTGCACCCTTTCGATGTCCTCCGTCAGTCTCACCTGGTAAGGATCCCACACCGCACAGCAATATCCTAACAGACAACGAACGAGTGTAGTGTAAGCTGTCTCTTTAGTGGACTTGTTGCATCTTCTAAGTGTCCTGCCAATGAAACGCAACCTTTGGCTCGCCTTCCCCACAATATTATCTATGTGGTCTTTCCAACTGAAGTTGTTCGTAATTTTAACACCCAGGTACTTAGTTGAATTGACAGCCTTGAGAATTGTACTATTTATCGAGTAATCGAATTCCAAAGGATTTCTTTTGGAACTCATGTGGGTCACCTCACACTTTTCATTATTTAGCGTCAACTGCCACCTGCCACACCATACAGCAATCTTTTCTAAATCGCTTTGATACTGGTCTTCGGATGACCTTACTAGATGGTAAATTACAGCATCATCTGCGAACAACCTAAGAGAACTGCTCAGATTGTCACCCAGGTCATTTATATAGATCAGGAACAGCAGAGGTCCCAGGACGCTTCCCTGGGGAACACCTGATATCACTTCAGTTTTACTCGACGATTTGCCGTCTATTACTACGAACTGCGACCTTTCCGACAGGAAATCACGAATCCAGTCGCACAACTGAGACGATACCCCATAAGCCCGAAGCTTGATTAGAAGTCGCTTGTGAGGAACGGTGTCAAAAGCTTTCCGGAAATCTAGAAATACCGAATCAACTTGAGATCCCCTGTCAGCGGCCATTACTTCGTGCGAATAAAGAGCTAGCTGCGTTGCACAATAGCGATGTTTTCTTAAACCATGCTGATTGTAGTTAGATGGATTACTCCTACTACCCTTCTTAAACACTGGTGTGACCTGCGCAATTTTCCAATCTGTAGGTACAGATCTATTGGTGAGCGAGCGGTTGTATATGAGTGCTAAGTAGGGAGCTATTGTATCAGCGTAATCTGAAAGGAACCTAATCGGTATACAATCTGGACCTGAAGACTTGCCCGTATCAAGCGATTTGAGTTGCTTCGCAACCCCTAAGGTATCTACTTCTAAGAAATTCATGCTAGCAGCTGTTCGTGTTTGAAATTCTGGAATACTCTATTCATCTTCCTTGGTGAAGGAATTTCGGAAAACTGCGTTCAATAACTCCGCTTTAGCGGCACAGTCTTCGGTAACAGTAGCATTGGCACTGCACAGCGAAGGTATTGACTGCGTCTTGGCGCTTGTGTACTTTACAAACGACCAGAATTTCTTCGGATTTTCTTCCAAATTTCGAGACAATGTTTCGTTGTGGAACCTTTTAAAGGCATCTCGCATTGAAGTTGGTGCCAAATTTCGCCCGTCTGTAAATTTTAGCCAATCTTCGGGATTTCGCGTTCTTCTGAAATTCGCATTCTTTTTCCGTTGCCTCTGCAGCAGCGTTCGGATCTGTTTTGTGTACCAAGGGGGATCCGTTCCATCTCTTACCAATTTATGAGGTATGAATCTCTCAATTGCTGTTGCTACTATATCTTTGTATTTGAGCCACATCTCGTCTATATTTGCATAGTCAGTTAGGAAGGAATGGAGATTGTCTCTTAGGAAGACTTCTAGTGACACTTTATCCGCTTTTTTAAATAAAATTATTTTGCGTTTGTTTCTGGTGGATTTGGAAGAAACGGTATTGAGCCTAGCTACAACGACCTAGTGGTCACTAATCCCTGTATCAGTCATGATGCTCTCTATCAGCTCTGGATTGTTTGTGGCTAAGAGGTCAAGTATGTTTTCGCAACCATTTACAATTCGCGAGGGTTCGTGGACCAACTGCTCGAAATAATTTTCGGAGAAAGCATTTAGGACAATCTCGGAAGATGTTTTCTGCCTACCACCGGTTATGAACAAGTATTTTGCCAACATACGGAGGGAGGGTTGAAGTCCCCACCAACTATAACCGTATGAGTGGGGTATTTATTTGTTACGAGACTCAAACTTTCTGTGAACTGTTCCGCAACTGTATCATCGGAGTTTGGGGGTCGGTAGAAGGAGCCAATTATTAACTTAGTTCGGCTGTTAAGTATAACCTCCACCCATACCAATTCGCACGGAGTATCTACTTCTACTTCACTACAAGATAAACCACTACTGACAGACACGAACACTCCACCACCAATTCTGCCTAATCTATCTTTCCTGAACATCGTCTAAGACTTCGTAAAAATTTCTGCAGAACTTATTTCAGGCTTTAGCCAGCTTTCTATACCTATAACGATTTCAGCTTCTGTGCTTTCTATTAGCGCTTGAAGCTCAGGTACTTTCCCAGCACAACTACAACAATTTACAACTACAATTCCGACAGTTCCTTGATCCAAGCACGTTCTGTATTTACCATACACTCTTTGAGATTGCAGCCCACCCCGCACTTTCCCGAGGGCTTCTAACCTAAAAAACCGCCCAGTCCACGCCACACAGCCTCCGCTACCCGTGTAGCCGCCAGCTGAGTGTAGTGAACTCCTGACATATTCAGCGGAACCCGAAACCCCACCACCCTATGGCGCAAGTCAAGGAATCTGCAGCCAACGTGGTCGCAAAACCGTCTGAGCCTCTGATTCAGACCCTCCACCCAGCTCTGCACCAAAGGTCCGCAGTCGGTTCTGTCGACGATGCTGCAGATGGTGAGCTCTGCCTTCATCTCGTAAGCAAGACTGGAAGCCTTCACCAAATCAGATCCAGACCGCTGGAATCCAGAGAGAATTTCCTCAGATCCAAAGCGACATACGTCATTAGTGCCGACATGTGCCACCATCTGCAGCTGGCTGCACCCTGTGCTCTTCATGGCATCCGGAAGGACCCTTTCCACATCAGGAATGACTCCTCCCGGAATGTACACGGAGTGCACACTGGATTTCTTTCCCTCCTTAGGCGCCATATCCCTAAGGGACCCCATTACGCGCCTAACATTGGAGCTCCATGCTCTGGCCCTTGTGGATTGGCTGACTCCTGTTGGACCTGCAACTTCACCTGGTATCTCATGTAGCTGACCCTCCCGAGGTTCGTCTACGCATGGCCGATCAGGCCTTCACAGTCATTCGTCAACCACACTGTCTGTCATGGATGACATCATCATCATCTTCAGTTGGCATGCCCGCACCTTCGGTTCTGTGCCCTACCAGCAGGGGCCAGTGCTCACGCCTCAGCAGCTCAGTCAGCTCACTGTCAGGAGCTGCCACTTGGTGGCCTACAGGAGGTACTGCCTGTGACCTCCCGACAGTGGCAGACCCCGCTTAAGCAGCAGCCCGAGCAGTCTTGGTCAATGACGCCGTCAGCTGCTTCCCCCATACACTCCACTATGCCACGCCACCTGCTATGCTGGTACCGCACCACTTACGGGGACGCCGCTTGCAACTGCCGCGCACCTTGTGCCTACCCAAACGATTCCAGCAGCTCGTTTAGGCGCCATGTCCCACCATGATTGTCCACGGTGCCTACCGTCTGCCACCACACCTCTTGCTCCAGTGGCATATTGCTTCTATGTCACGGATTTGTCATCAGGCACTCGCTCTTTTGTCGACACCGACGCCAACGTCAGTGTTATCCCGGCGAAGTACGCGGACAAAATGCTTTCTTCTGCTAACCTTGCTTTGATCGCCACAAATCACTCTCCTATCACAGTCCTAGGCTCCATCAAAATGTCGCATCAACTATCACCAGCCGCCATCTTTCCTTGGAATTTCCACATAGCTGATGTGGATGAACCTGTGATCAAGTTGGATTTTCTATGCCATTATGAACTTTCACCAGGCCACAACTCTCTGCCACGTGTATGCTTCTACTGTTCTGTGCTCGAACGAGTTCAGCATGACTCTGCTCTCCACCTCCTTGGCTATCACTTCCATATGTGCATCTCTGATCGAGGGTATTACTGCATGACTCTCTGATATATTGGACATACGTAGACAGATCGACGACCTCTGCACATATAACAAAGCGTTACACACCTGCATTGCCACCACCTCTGCTAAATTGGTTCATGCACAGTGTATGATTCACAGCCTGTCTACAGAGCTGCATCATTTGGAACTCTCATTCGCTTATACTGCATCTTCACACTGCAGCACTCCTGTTCGAGTTTCCCTCCTCCTGCTGCTGGTTCTACACTGTCGCAGGTGAATCTACAAGATGCTCATGTTCTCCCTTCCTGAGATTCCTTGCATCATGTGGCTACCACGCCACATCCTCCATCATCGTCTGCTGCTGAAACCCCGCCCATGCCATTCTGGCCTGGCAAGGAAGCTCATGTTCTCACTTCATGGGATGGCTTTCATCATGTGGCTTCTGTGCCCCACCCTCCATAATCATCTACTGCCGATACTCCACCCACACCATTCTGGCCCGGCATTTTCAGTGAACCGCTCGTCCCCCCTCTCACCCCCCTCTGCCTGCCTCCCTTCATGGGTATCGGCCAACAGCAATGGCACTTGCCATAGAATCCACACCACAGACGGCCCACCTGTACACATAAAGCTAGACGTCTTAAAGCTTCCAAACTTGTGCGAGTGAAAGAAATTGTACAGGAGTTTTTGGCTTCCAGCATGCTCCGACCATCGGACAGCAACTGGTTTTCGCCTATCCACCTTCTTTCTAAGAAGGACGGCTCGTTACTCATATGTGGGGACTACAGGTCCCTTAATGCTCAGACAATTATCGATAGCTATCCCATCCCTCACATCCAGGATTTCATGCAATTATTATATGGCTTGAAGTTCTTCCCTGTCTTAGATTGTTCGAAGGCATATCACCAAATCCCTATGCACCTGCCGAATATCCCAAAGATGGCCATCATCACATCCTTTCGAATATTTGAATACTGTTACAAGCCTTACAGCTTCAAAAATTCTGTGCAGACATGGCAATGGTTCATGGATTCCATTTTACTACCTCTACCTTTCGCTTTCACTTATTTGCATGACATCCTGATTTTTTCCTTGTCTGCCGTGGAGCTCCAGTTTCACCTACATGCAGTTTGTTTGGCTCTCACGGCCAATGATGTGGTGATCAACCACGACAAATCTCAACTCTGTTCTACATCTATTACATTCCTTTTCCATACTGGCTCGGCCGACAGCCTCCGACCAACAGATTCTCGTGTCGAATTCTTTCTCGCACTGCTTCTTCCTTAGGATTATGCTCAACTCCTTCGTTTTCTGGGTATGGTAAACTTTTATCGATGCCATATCTCTCAGTCAGCCTCCGTCCAATCAGCCCTTATCGACGCCCTCTCCAGTAAAAATACCACAGGGAAGCGGAAATTTGACTGGACTGAGCCCATGCTGAACACATTTGATAATCTGAAAACTGTGATTGCAAAAGCGGTCACTCTCGCCCACCCCAACCCTGAGGCCTGTACTTCTGTTACGACCGACGCTAGCTAGTCAGCTGTGGGGCTGTCTTGCAACAGTACACTCCAGACTCCACTCAGCAGCTCTGTTTCTTTTCAAAAATCTAACCAGGTGTCAATGTAAGTGGTCGACTTTTGACTGCGAGCTTCTCGGGGTTTATGAGTCACTCAAACACTTCTGGAGCGACCTGGAGGGGCGTCCTTTCACTATCTACTCAGACCACAAAACTCTCGTTGACGCAATATGCAACCTGGCGAAGGATCTCCCGCTATGACACTTTCGGCGCATGGACTTTATTTGCCAAAATTCCTCAGACACCTGGTACATTTGCAGAGCAGAAAATGTTGTAGCTGACTATCTATCTCTATCTTGGTGATCTCCACACCCTCGAACTTAGAAGACCCCTCCTGACTCCAGACTGAAGACGCAGATACATTGCGATTGGTTTCGACCAACGAGTCTTCACTCACTATCAAACCTGTTGTCCTAAACTGGTCGACGATCCTGATCCTCAGGCACGTTTCTGTGGGCTCCCTCTGCCCCTTGGTGCTGTCCACTCTTCAGCGCGGGATCTTCGATGCTTTACACAACCTGGCCCACCCCAGAACACGGGCAAGGACGACAGTAGTCACTGAACGTTTCGTCTGGCCTGGTTTGCGGCATGATTGCTTCTCTTGGACCCACGCATGTGCCCCTTGTTAACATAGTAAAGTGGGCAGTCACATGCAGCCTCCTTTAGGACAATTCGACTTCCCCAGGGGTCATCTTTGGTACGTGCACATTGACATGGTCGGTCCTCTCCTCCCTTCTGAAGGGTACAAATGCATATTGTCTATGATCCAAATCGCAACCCATTGGGTTGAGGCAATCCCCCCTGTCTACATAATGGGAGAGACCATAGCTCGGGCGTTCCTATCGGCGTGGGTAGTGAGATTTGGCTGCCCCCTTTCACTTACTAAGGATCAGGGATGACAATTCGAGTTCACACTTGTCGCTCGACTGTGCAAGCTGTGCGGATTAGCAAAATTCCACACTACGGCCCATCACTTGCAGGTGAACAGCCTGATTGAGCGATGGCACCGAACTCTAAAAGCTGCTGTCATGTGCCATGGCGGGATTTGGTCCAAGGCACTTACTTGGCTCTTACTCGGCATCCGTTCCACCCACAAGGAGGACCTGAATGTTTCTCTGGCGAAGGTCTTATATAGAGAATCGCTCCTCCTGCCAGCTGAATTCGCCAAGGATACACCCCCTAGTGACAAAATCAACTTTCTAGCCCTTGTTGAACGAGTGCATGCGCATGTTGCCCCACCTTTGACCACCCCTGCCCCAGCTCATTTCTCACTGCCAGTGTTTGTACACAAAGACCTGGAATCATGCAGGTTCATAATGCTGTATGAGGACCCCGTATGAGCGACCTTGCAACCACCTTACTCTAGTCCGCCCTGCATCTGACGTTGTGTAGTGCATACTTTCATGATACTTCTCAGTGAATGACCCAATATGATTTCAGTCAACCAGGTGTGGTCCCTCGCTGAACCACGTTGTGAAGCTTCTGGTCTGCCGGCCATCGTCGCCGCCTCGCTCGCTGACGTGATCTCCAGTGATACCCCACTGTCTGTGCAGAAGTCAGATGCACATGACGCTGTTGGCGCAGCTTCCGAGGTGCCCACTTCTCGCGCTGGACCCCGCCTTCAACTGCCACACTGGCATAAAGATTTTGTGTTAAACTGAGAAAGCTTCCCTGAGCCATGCTCTGTGCTGCCAGGGGGAGGGGGGGAGGTGCTCTGTGGAGCCTCTGGCGTAAAGTGCCATATCTTTGGACTCAAGGACCTTTGACCTTACTTTTGTCCATTTCTTCTCAGCATGCTACACTTGTACAGCCATGTTGCACTCACCTTGTTCTGTGCTTAAATAAATTTCCATTCAACAGCCAAAGTGTGGTATTACTGATCTAAGATGCGTAATATCCACAGGCCTATATCGATGACATCAATAATATAACATGTTGTATGCTCATGTGCAGGGGCGCTGACTTATAAAAAACATTGGAGGGGGAGGGGGGCATACTGGGGGTGTAAACCCAGGAAATTTTCCAAATTTTAGATGAAAAATAGTCAGTTATAAAGTTCTTTTAAACATTTTAGAGTCATATGATCCACATTAGTACCCCAAAAACTGGACTCTTTATAAGTCGACACTCCGGGATACTCGACAACCCTGACACATTTTTTGGCTTCGAAAAAAGAAACAAAAAATAAACACACATTGTATTTTCGTAAAAAGCTAATTTAATTTACAGTAATAATCATGCTTATAGACTATTATAGAGTAGTGGATATGTAGCTCTGAAAAGACTAAAATTGTATTTCAATAAATCCTAAACTATCATTAAAAGAATAAAACATAAAATACTGCTGTCGCACTGTAAAAGCACTTTGATAAGTAAGTGAAATAGCTAATTTAAGCTTACTTTGAATAAGGCTCAGGGTTTATTAAATAAAAACAAGATCTCAATGCTTTAATATAGTTAATAACGTTAATACAGCATGCCTAACAGTTTCAGTCAAAAGTAAGTAAATAGCAGGTTTCAGTTAGGTATTACACCCTACAAATATTTAAGTATTTGAAAATAACTAATATAGTACTATAGTAATATACCACTAAACTAGTACTAATATTTCGAAACTGAAAATTTAACATTATGTACATATTTAATTTCCTATTTTATAAAGATTTTTCATATTATATTTAATAATTTTTAATATTATAGGCCTATTTAATAATTGTCACTCACAGTTTTTCTCTTGATAATTCCGCTAATTATACATCTGGATGCTGGGAACAAGCTTCTTGCATATCGAATTATTATTTTTTTTTTTTTTTGTATCGTTGATAAGTCACTCTTGACTGCTGTTTCAAAGAGAATTTGTTCCCACATGAATGAAAACGGTTTTGTAGGTCATATTTATATCGCAGTTACTGCCTTCTTTTGAGCTGAGAGAGTTCAGAAGGTGATTATTAAGTTGGTGTGTCCTGATTCCTGCCAGAACATCAATTTTACAATTTTGGTCTTCCATGTTTTTTCTGCAAAGAGTCCCCAGTAATAAGAAAATAATTTTCCTTCAGAATTTAGCTTCTGCTGCGTTGCTCCTTGGTTTTGGTGGATGTTTTTGACGTCCATTTATTTTTATTTATTAATTTCATTTTGTCCCTCTGTAACACTGGATTCGTAATTTTTGTCGTCCTTATTTTCATTTCCCCTAGATTCACAATTTTTTCCTTTCTTATTTTCTTTTCCCCACAAGTAAAGTTATATGGGAGCTCTAATTGTCTGTTAATTCTGTTTATTTTGAGTACTTGGATCGTTATTTGTGTCGTTTTTCTCGCTTGGAATTTTGCGGTTAGTTACAGACACTTTCGGAGAATTTTCACATATGACGTTTTTTTCACGTATCAAATCCTAATTTTCTTGTCCAAGTAACTACATTTTTAATTTGAGTTGTTCAACATCGTTCTATACTGCTTTGATGATATGGTCTTTAGAGATGCTTTCGCTTGTAAGTTCGTTCTTCTCATACTATAAACAATCGGGACACGACCACCGAAAATCGTCCTCAATGTATTTTAGGTTAACTTTCCCACATTTCTCATGTTGCCAGCTGCTGCACTGTGTACATAAAATACCCTTCATCACACGTTTATTGCACAGTTTACACGATGAAGCGTTATATTTCTTCTTTTTTTGGAGAGTACACCGTAACACTGCACTGTTTACCGGACGCGGAGATGCACAAAAAACTCCGCTGGCAGACGCTAGAAGAGAGTCATTCTGCATTATGGAATGGTTTGCTTGTGAAATTCTGACAGAGTATGTTTCAATAACGATCAAGCAACATATTTCTTCCTCCCACATATGTCTATTACCTCAACGAAAAAATTCGAGGAATTAGAGCTAATACGTAGATTTGCCGACAATCATTCTTTCCAAGCGCCATTCGTCTAACGAAAGAGGGAATGGGGGATCAGTTAGTGGTGCCAAAACTACCCTCAACCACACACCATAAGGCCGCTTGCTGAGCATTAATGCAGACGTGGATGCGAAGCGGAGCCGACAGTAAACAGTTTTTCTACTTATTTAGCTGAAATCAAACATCGTTTTTAATAACTGAACAACTTGATATATAAGTATTACAAACACAGTAGTGCAGTTTAGCTAATTTCTCTGAAATTCCCATTACTAAGACAACGATTATCGTTTTTACATATGGCTAAAATTTTGCTGCATCGTATTTTTTATTTTTACAAGTGAATTATAGTTGTTTGGTGAATTCTTGCATTTGGTTTCCTGTTAGTGAATTAGTTCACCGCTTCCACAGGAGTACACTAGTTCAGAAGAAAGTGTTTTTATGACTATTCCTGAAAAATTCTTGTGTTATGTTTTATTATACCTTTATAAAAAATGACGTCCGTTTCTATTCACGATGACTGTGTTTACAAAAAAAGCGTCTACGTGTTATAATTTTTTGCTTTTCCAGTACATATATCTACAAAATATCAAGATAAGAAGCACAATATATTATAAAACATTGATTATAGAGAAAACTCCTGTAGTGAGTTAGACATCCAGCTTACGTCGTCTCAGAATCTTTATAATTCATCAAGTGACAGATTTGAAGACCAACGCATTTTTGCAATATGGATATATAATGAGTAACGATCCCTATTATTTTATTTTTACTGTTTAGATACAAATAAATATGGTACTCTCAAAAATAAAAGACCACTTGCATTTGCTTGTTAATGGTATCGCTCCTTAGCTTCAGCTTCTAAATTAATTGTCTTAATCTGGAAAAACGTGCTCTTAGTGTTTTCAAAACAACTTTACCTGTGGAACGAAATATTACTTTCTTTCACATATCTTTCTGTGCGAAATTTCGCTACTGCAATGAAGACAACTGTATTGAAATTACTGCAATTAATATAAATTGGTCCTTGCCAAAATCAGTAGTAATAAATGGAGTTTTAAGGCTTTCAGCTATCTACTGAAATCACAGATAGGTCTACTTTGACTGCAGTTTATTTGTATGAAAATGCAAAATGAGAACAAAAACATGATTTTGAAAAACTACAATAACTTCTCGAAACCAATGGAGAACAGCTAAAACTTGTATACGAAATCCTTATAACAAATTCAGTTACATACAACCACCAAAAGACAAAGCCTGCGGGGAAGTGGTAGAAAAGAGAATCTGGTAATTAAGTCGCTTTCCACCGAAGTAAATCAAACATACGATTCTGTGTCGGACATGAAAATTGTGTCGATCTGCTGTCGGGTAAATCACATGAAGGATATCACATGAAGGAACCCCAACTGCCTTTTATCACGAATGAGCCATCGGGCACAAAGGAAAACTTCTATTAAAGAAATGCGCCTACAATTATGTCATCACCGTCATCTCACTCTCGCCTTCGCAGGGTGAACTTGCCAGGATTTTTAGTCACAAGAAGGTGGACTGCAGTTACCATTTGGACAAACGAAAAGCCAAAGCAGATATCTTCAGAGCTAAGATGGCCTCCTGTCTCCATGTCTCCAAGTCTAAATCATCTATCTCTTCCCGAATCCGCAAGCTAAGAAGTAGTCTGCAAAACAATGCTCCTCCAAGTTCCCCTCAGAGAAGCCATCAAAAACAGCCTTTTGCCAGTCAGGAAGTTTATTAAATGCACTTCCAATGGGATGCTACGTGTCACATCTTGCTCTCCCCCCTGAATAGTTTATTTTACCCACCACAACTGCAAAACGATTTAGAAAAAATATCTGAATGGTGCGAAAAGTGGCAGTTGACTTTAAATAACGAAAAGTGTGAGGTCATCCACATGAGTGCGAAAAGGAACTCGTTAAACTTCGGTTACACGATAAATCAATGTAATCTAAAAGCCGTAAATTCAACTAAATATCTAGGTATTACTATTACAAACAACTTAAACTGGAAAGAACACATAGAAAATGTTGTGGGGAAGGCTAACCAAAGGCTGCGTTTCATTGGCAGGACACTTAGAAAATGTAACAGACCTACTAAGGAGACTGTCTACACTATGCTTGTCCGTCCTCTTGTGGAATACTGCTGCGCGGTGTGGGATCCTTACCAGGTAGGACTGACAGAGTACATCGAAAAAGCTCAAAGGAAGGCAGCACGTTTTATATTATCGCGAAATATGGGAGAGAGTGTCACAGAAATGATACAGGATTTGGGCTGGAAATCATTAAAAGAAAGGCGTTTTTCGTTGCAACGGAATCTTCTCACGAAATTCCATCACCAACTTTCTCCTCCGAATGCGAAAATATTTTGTTGACACCGACCTACGTAGGGCGGAACGATCACCACGATAAAATAAGGGAACTCAGAGCTCGTACGGAAAGGTATAAGTGTTCATTCTTTCCGCGCGCTATACGAGATTTGAATAATAGAGAATTGTGAAGGTGGTTCGATGAACCCTCTGCCAGGTACTTAAATGTGATTTGCAGAGTTTCCATGTAGATGTAGATCTAATCCCTTATTTCTGATGAGATGGCGAAAAAAGCTTACAGATATTATAATCGTCTATAAAAAGCAGAAGGGTAAATAAAGAAAAATTGCGAATAGTGACTGACAAGCAGGTGCTAGAAATGCTTACCGTACTTACTGTAACAATTTTGTAGTTGCAAATGCTTTGTTTTTCTTGTGAAACTCAGGTGCCTTCTACAGTGTCATTGTAACGTAATTAATTAGAATAGAGATTTGACAATATGAATAACTGCAACAGAAGACGTAAAAAAATATTATTGGCTTCTTATCCCTTAGCTGGAAAAACCTAAATGAAATCCTAGCAATGATACTATGGCGAAAAAGCACAATACCAAATTTTTAAGTCAACTTCAGTTCTTGGTATCAAATTGTTAAGATGTATGTAAAGTCTTATGCAAAGTTTCCAAATACTCCTGAATGTGATCTGTCTGTTGCAGCGAAGTAATAACACTCAAAATACGCTAAACGCTGAATGAGCTAAAATCATGTGACTTGAACTGCAGGAGATACTGCGGACAGAATTCTCGTTCTCGCATTCGCACTCTCGCTCCATAGATATTTATACTTTGTGGGACCCCCCCCCCCTCTCTCTCTCTCTCTCTCTGGCAGGACGCCCATTGCTGCGATGGCTCGCCGAGACTCGGCTGTTACATGCAGATCAGACACTCAGTTAAGCAGAGTGATATCATTAGTAGGATGTTATGACCTTTGCAATCATCATGTCCCATTCGAACATAAAAGCTCGCATTAATCGAGCAAGAGAGAAAATGGACTATTGCATGATGGAAGATTGAGTACCAGTAGTAAGAAATGAAATTGCAGACTGACTCCAGCCTGATGTGTTTTATGTATTTTAAACATAATGACAAAATATTTTGCAGATGTGTTCAGGAAAGCACTCATCTTCGTAAAATCTATTGTTCTGCAGTGCTCCGAGTCCACAAGACTTCCTAATTTCGTTACGTACACGAATTCCAGTAAGTGTTGCAGGCATCAGAAGTGGACAATAAATGGAAATGAATCAGCCCTGGATGGCTTACTATCAGAGACAAAAAGCAGCTGCAGTTCTGAATGAGAGACAACATTTGCATTCAACAGCAGTCGGTGCAAATTTCGCACGAAAGAAAAAGATAACAGATGCCAAATGAAAGAAAAATCTCACCTTCGCCGTGTTTCCATAGGCAACGAAATTTTGCACTTGCACTCTCGGAGACCAAGGACAACACTTCTTTGTGTGTATCTCGCCCCCAAATGGTTTCTACGGGAAACTTATTTTCGTGCCAATATTTATGGGGATCATTATCTTTTTGCTAACGTTTCTGTGAGCTCTTGAGCAACACGCACAATTACATATCGTACGATTTATTACAGTTGACGTTATCTGTGTAATCGCTTCTTAAAACGTCTTTCAACTTCTCTGACAGTCAAGAAGCTCGCATGTTAGTTGACTGGCCGGTGCGGTCGTGAGGAAATGCATTTGCAAGTTTTCGTTGCCTATGGAAACAGGACTTTTATTCTTTATTCACTACTAATACATCCCACAATGCGGAAAGCAAGGGCAATGAAAATGTGGCTCGATGTTGGAAAGAAAGGAGCACCTTGAAAGTTGACAGATTTCTTCTAAATGATAAGTGCACTCGGGGGTATTCCATTGCATAGTGCTGTTGCTAACGGTCCGCGTGATGAATTATGGGAAATAAACACGACGGATCATGAGTCGGACAATTGTAGCCAACCACATTGCGCGGTTACAATTTCCCTTGCTTTATAAATTACAGTAAGTTATCTGGTATTTCGTTCCACTCGCAACGATTTAAGTAGTTAGGTCTCGGCGTAACCACAACCGCTGAAATCTTGACATATTCTCAACCAACGGCCAAATATTTGTCACAGTCGAAATTACAAGATCCCTAAGAGGACAGGAGAGCCGCTTAGACCATAAGTGCACTTATGACTGTAATGGCATAACTTTCATAATGTTTCCTTCAACAAAATTCTTAATAAGCTCTTCTCTTCTGAATCACGCATTGCGCACTAGCATAACGAAATATTAAACCGACAACGACTGTCGACGAAGCATTACATTTATAAAACCTGGAAGTTAACAATATCTTATGGAAACTTGTGCGTACAGTAGGGTATCCATATCGTGCATACAGGAAATAGCCTCCGGCTACATTTGTTAGCGAAATAACAACTTCATAGTACTTCGACTGGGGTACGACAGTGCATTATTGACAAGTTCGTTTTGTAAGTTTGTAGCACAGTCTAACATAACAGCCGCGACACACACTGCTGTAAAAGTTGTTGGCGTTTGACAGATGGAGCGACACTAGCGCCCCAAGCGGCAGGTAAGGTGAACGTCAGACGCGTCGTAAGCATAATGTTTGTTTGCATCCATTTCCTAAGTAATTTCCGAATTATTTTCTCGCCTCCAAGAGTTTGTTTAGTATCAGAAGACATATATGTTTCTATTAATGAGTCTAAAATAAGCGCAAGTATGGACAAAAACCATGAATAGAGTGGCAAGCTACAACACATTCGTGAAGAAGCACTTGTGACATTGGACAGAATTGCAGCTTACTACTTTGATATCAATAGAAGATAAACACACAGATTCACACGTAAGAAGCACAGACATGTACCTCTACATGCAAAAGCGATCGACAGCTCGTTTATCGTTCTGTAGGCCTACTGTGTGTGTCATTGTCACTTGTTGCCACAAGTACGACCTTAATCTTTATATTATTATAAGTGGGTCAAGCAACTGAAAAATAGTGGCAGAAATATGCTGAAAAGATTATAATGAGCTGATTACATTACATTTCATAAAAAAACCAAATATTTGAATAATTTTCAAACAATCTGTCTGTAGGCACTTTCCTTGTCCCGTAATAGTTTCGCTCGATCTGCACATTCTGACACTTCACACGCTTTTGTAAGACACGAACAGCTGCACTTAATCTAACCATTTTATCGTCAAAGGACGTCTGTGGTGACGATTCGCACGAATCTGGCACTGATACATGGAGAGCTGAACTGGGTACTTCTGTGTCATACGACTGTTTTACAGCTTTAGATTGACTGTCGAATCTTTGTGGCAGTTTCCTCTTCATCGTCAGTTGAGGTGGCTTATTTGGGATGTCAAACAGTGTGGGTACTGCATTCCACACAAGTTTGTTATTGTCTGCGTTCATGAACTGGTTTTCTTCGAAATGTAGCGGACAAAACCTAATATTATTATACAGGTAAACTGGGTCTTTCTTCATAAGGTCTTTTCGTCTGCTATTAACAAGCCATTTTCTGCTCCTAAAACGAACCATTCATCATTTATACACATATAGTTTGCAAGTGAAATCCTGACGATACAGTTTAGTAACATGAGTGTATATACCTCTCAGGATCCTTAGGAAACCTAAAAAGAGACAGCTGTGGTGTCTTCTTCCTATTGTTGCTGCAATTTGTTGCGCTACAAACGCTCCCAATGGTAAAAACCATTGTATAAATCAAAATAAACAATCACTATTCGCTTTCACGATCGCGCCGAACTCACAGTTCAACCTACCAGCCGCTTGGGGCGGTGCTGGCGCTGTAGGCAACAAAATCGAGGTGAAGTGTTGCGACTGTTATGTTAGACTGTGGTTTGTAGTATCAGAAGAAGTTACCATATTGCATAGTAAATGCATGAACAAACGAAACGAATGTGAGCTATCAAATCGCAATCATATTTATTATTATTAAGAGTGTTTACTGTTGCACTCTATGTGTCATGTGATATATATATAATTATCTGTTAATGTTCTTTGAAACTTTTTAAGACATTCAAAGACATTACTCTTAGTGAAAGTTTGAGTCCAAGTTAACAATCAAAGTAAAGCATTACTGTTACATTAAAGACGGCAAGAGCGATCATATTGACTAAACAAGTGAGGGATGGTACTCGTCGTCGTTGCTGGTTGCGTATGCTGTACAGAATTTGCCCATGCAGACTATCTTGCAGACTTTCTGTCGCAGCGTCTTCCGAATTTTGAATATCATAGAATTGCGTTGGAACCAGAAGAATGGGTGGTGAGTACCATAACATCATCTTGTTGAATCATTTGAATAATTATAATCGTACGTAATATTTCTTGTTTCTACGCACAAACTGACACTGAATCAAGTCGAATCTTGACCTGTCACTTAAGGATATACGAAGAGTAGAGAGAATTCTGGATGAAACATAACTGTACATAATAATTCTCAGAACCCATAACTGGAATATTTGATAAGCTGTCACTACATATAACAATAACAGTAAGCAGTACGCTCAGCTGAAAGTTAAACGATGTTGTGGATATGAGAGTGTTTGATAACAAGGCAAGATATTTACTAATTTAGACCTGCAAGAGTATCACACTTAAAATATAATGTGCATTTTCAGATGATGATTTAGGTTTTAGTGAAGCGAAATGGAAAATAACCAGTCAAATGATTAAACTCTGACAACAACAGCACTGGTGAATGGTGTCAAATACGCTGTTGGTGTTGTTATAAATAGGAAGTAGGATGAGAGAATAAGTTAGGATGAGTAACAAAGTGACCAGTTATTCCTTTGAGGATTGAATTGAAGCCAGTGCTACCCACCATTGTAGAAGTTCACATATACAATTACAGTCAGGTGACAGGGAAGGGAAGATACATAGGGAAACAGAGGAACTTGTAAAATACTTGAAGTGTGCATAATCTGCAAATCTATGAATATCAGATTAGAGAAAGGCAATCTACTCTCAAAAAGGATGTAAGACAGGATTTCAGCTTATCAAACTATAGTATTTCGTATGTTTAAGTCATAATTTTGTATTGCTTTTAAATAAATTCTATATGTCTCATTGCTTTCTAAAGCCCAAAGAATTTTCTTTGCGAAAGATGATTAATTTAATGCACTGTGTAAGGTACGTAGTTTCTTGGACAACTTGTTACTCATTACAGAACGCATATAATTGACATCCCTCGTTAGTAAATCTTTGCCCTCTTAAGGCAAGCTTCCATGTTCAAATTTTAATGGGCACATTTTAATCTGTTCAGAGGCTTCAAAACTCTGCACTGTCTGCTTCAGTGTGTGAGATTCATACTTTAAAATCTGCATTGCATTTACTAACTGAGTCACTTAACCTACTCCTGTACAGTGTTGCAGTAATTTATTTGTTAGTGAATAATTTTGTCTTTGGACTTTTATTGCAGTTATTACTTTTGGGAAACATTAATAAAATAATTCATTAATTTTGATCTTGTGATGATTGATGAGGCCGAGGGGAAAGGGTGCAGACCACGCAAAGAAGTATTTACAAGAGAGTGCAGCCATACTGTGTCAGACATGTTGTGAACACATACTGGGAACACACAGTAGGTGCAAGTCCAAGGGAAGACACCCAAGGCTTGTCCTTCTTCTGCACATTGGGGAAAACTTTCAATGTATCAGCCTCAGACAAAAAATTACGACGCAACAGAATGCTTAATTTGGCAGGTATTGGCAAACTAAATAATACTCCAAATAAGACAGGAATGGTTTTAGAGAGAAATAGTCTTGCCAAGTGCGTGTTTCTTTTTGCATGTAAAAAGAGAATGCCACATAATAGCAGCAAAACCTCCTAAAAATATTTTCATTGGCAACATGAAGTTAGCTGATCAGATATATTTTACAAAAAACGTTGCTGCCATGCCTAAAGTACTTTACTTACAAACCAAAGTCTGACACCTGCTTTCGATACGACACTGGAATTAATATTCTCAAAACTTTCACACTCAAATAGTTGTACAAGTTGATTGATTCCAGCTGTGACACAATTTTTTAGTTATTACCCAGTGGTATAAAATTTTTGACAGACAACAAACTTAAATTTGAAAACAAACTCTTGCTAGAAAAATTTCTACTTATGTAATTTCTAAAAGGTAGTGGGCAAGAACTATTAATTTAGACTTCAAAAAAGACTTGTAAATGGTCTTTATGTAGCAATATTTACAAATGTATGTGTAATATGAAAGTAAAATCTCCCGTTCCACATTACTATTGTACAATTAATCCATGGAACATGAAACTAACTAACTTGATATTGCAGTCACAGGACAGTATATATTTGAGTTTAATGAAGTGCACAGTAATAGATTACATAACACTTAAAAGCAAGTTGCCAAACTGTGTATGGCTTTGAAATGTTATCAAGATATGACTGGATATTTGTGCAGCTTCTTACAGATGCTTACCAAAAATGTTCAAATGTGTGTGAAATCTTATGAGACTTAACTGCTAATGTCATCAGTCGGTAAGCTTACACACTACTTAACCTAAATTATCCTAAGGACAAACACATCTCACCCATGCCTGAGGGAGGACTCGAACCTCTGCTGGGACCAGCCACACAGTCCATGACTGCAGCCCCTGAGACCGGTCGGCTAACCCCTCGCGGCGATGCTTACTCCATGACAGATTACTTATTCATCTTCAAAATGACTGAGTTTGTTGTGAGTGTTGTCTGCCAGGCCATAAATATACAATATGGACGCCAAGAGTCCCAAGAGACTCAGGAGACTATTGTGAAGTGCATGGTAGAGCGTATGTACCAGTTCTGAGTGCTTTTTCCTGTTCCATTCGTATATAGAGAGCGCGAAATGTAATTAAACTATTTTTATCCTAAAGATTTCTATGGGAGTGATACGCAGGGAAGGTAGTATATTCCTAGAGTAATCATTTAAAGCCAGTTCTTGAAAATTTGGTAGTAGACTTTCTTGGGATAGTTTCCATCTATCTTCAACAGGCTGGCAATTCAACTCTTTCAACATCTCTGTGACACTCTCCTGTCACAGTAGTGCCCAGTCATACACCCTTCTCTGTATGAACTCAATATCTCCTGGTAGTCTTATTTAGAACGAGTCTCATACATTTGAACAATATTCTAGGATGGATCGCAGGATTGATTTGTTGGCAATCTGCTTTGTAGACTGATTGCATTTGCGTAATATTTTACCAATAAACTGAAGTCTGCCACTTGCTTTACCCACTACTCAGTCTTAAGTATTTATTCCATTTCACGTCCATATCAAGTGTTACACTGAGGTGTGTTTGTATGAGTTTGTCGATTCCAACTGTGACTCACTGAGGGTATGTTCATAGGATACAATGCTTTTTTAGTTTCGTGAAATCAACAATAATACATTTGTGAACATTTAAAGCTAGTTGCCAATCTTTGCACCAGTTTGAAATCTTATCAAAGCCTGACTGAATATTTATGCAGCTTCTTTCAGACAGTATATCGCCAAAGATAGCTGCATGACATGCGAAAAGTCTGGGGTTACTATTATCATTGTTTGCAGGATCATTATATACAACATGAGCAGCAAGGGACACAACACACTTCTCTGGAGCACACTCGAAGTTACTTCTACATCCTCTCCACCAAGAAATCCTCCATCCAGTCACAGATTTCGCCTGATACCGTATACGATCGTATTTTTGACAATAAGCGTAGATGTGGTACTGAGTCAAACGATTTTCGTTAATCGAGAAAAACTGCATCTACCTAACTGCATTGATCCATTGCTTTTAGGATGCTGTGCGAGGAAAGTGAGAACCGGGTCCCACATTATCGATATTTTCGAAATCCATGCTGATTGGTAAGGAAAAGATCGTTCTGTTTGAGATACCTCATTACGTCTGAGCTCAGTATACATGCTAAGATTCTAAAACAAATGGATGTGAAGGGTATTAGACGGTCGCTTTGTATATCACTTCTGCTACCCTTCTTGTAGACGATATTATCTGCTCTTTCTTCCAGCTACTGGGCACTGTTTTTTGTTTGCGGGGTCTACGGCAGATTACAGTTACAAGAGGGCTAACTCAACCGCAAATTGGGTATGATAACTAACAGGGTTTCCATCGGGCTCTGAAGATTTGTTCAGTTGTGACGATTTCAGCTGTTTCTCAACGCCACTGGCATTAATGTCTATTTCCGCCATCTTTTCAGTGGTACGAGGATTAAATTGCGCCAATTCTCCTTGGTTTTCCTTTGTAAAGGAACATTTGAAAAGTGAGTTACGCGTTTCTGCTTTTGCATTGCTAATCTCAATTTCAGTTCCTGTCCTGCCCATTAGCAACTGGACACTAACTTTGGCGCCACTAACACCCCTTACATACGACTTGAATTTCTTTGCTTCTTGTGAAAGATTTTTCGACAGTATTCTGCTGCGGTAGTCACTGAAGGCTTTATATATTGGTGTCTTGACTACAAAACGCGTTTCCACTAACATCTCTCTATCTATACCCTTTTCGTTCTGTTTTGTACCTGTCCTGTTTCTTTAGAAGTTTATTATACTGACTGTATACCATAGAGAATCTCTCCCATCACGGACTGTTTTATGGGTACTTATTTATGCAGTGCATAGTGAACTATTCTTTGACACTTGTTCCATACTTCCTCTACATCTTCCTGTCCTGAGCTAAAAGTTACAAGTTCCTCATTGAGTTCTGACACTACTGCTTCTTTGTCTAGTTTGCTGTGCATATACACTGATCCGTCAGAACATTATGACTACCTGCCTAATAGCTGGCATGTCCGTCTTTGGCACAGATAACAGCGGTGACATGTCATGGCATGGTAGCAATGAGGCCTTGGTAGGCCACTGCAGGAAGTTTCCACTATATCTGCTCACACAAGTCACCTACTTCCCGTTAATTCTGGGGAGGGAGCCGGTAAGTTCTGATGCCACGTCACGTTCAGTCACAACCCAGATGTGTTCAGATCTGGCGAGAAGGGGGGCCAGGACATCATTTGGAACACGCCACTATGTTCCTGGAACTACTCCATTATACTGCTGGCCTTTTGATATGGCGCCTTATCTTGTTGAATAATGGCACTCTAGTGGGGAAACGCGATCGTCATGAAGGGATGTATGTAGTCTGCAAGCAGTGTATGATACTTCTTGGCCGTCGTGGTACCTTGCACGTGCTCCACCAGACCCATAGATGCCCACGTGAATGTTCCCCATAGCATAATAGAAACGCTGACAGCTTGTCTCCGTCTCGCAGTAGAGGTGTCAAGGAGCTGTTCCCCTGGAAGGCGAAGTATTTACGCCCTCCTATCGACATGATGAAGAAGGTATCGGGGATGCATCAGACCGTACAACGCTCTGGCGATGAGCCAAGGTCTAGTGCCCATGATCATATGATCATTTCAGTCGTAGTTGTTGATGTAGTGCTATTAACATTCGCACGTGCATGGGTCGTTAGCTGCAGAGGCCCGTCGTTAGGAGTGTTTGGTGCAAAGTATGTTCAGACACACTTGTTCTCTGTCCAGCATTAAAGTCTAACGTTAGTTCCGCCACAGTTTTCCGTGTGTCCTCTTTTACCAGTCTGCTCAGCCTACAATGTCCGGCATCTGTGATGAGAAGTGGCCGCCCAACCCCACGGCATCCGGAAAAGTTTCCACCTTGGTTTCGCCACGTGTTGCAGACACTCTCCACAGCACTCCTCGGACATCCAGCAAGTCGTGCAGTTTCCGAAATGCACGTGCTGAGCCCCTGCGCCATCACAGTCTGCTCTCGGCTAGATTCGACAAACACGCAAACAGAACGCTCACTTAGGCTCACGCAGACACTGTACGTGTGTGTGACTAGCAGTCATTCCCCGCTAGGTGACGCTGCTATCGCCTGGACGGGTTTATGTCAATAGTAGGTCAGTTGTCATAATGTTCTGGCTAATCAGTGTAACTCTTTCTAATTGTTTTTGTTTCCCTTTGCCTCGTGATGCCAATTGAGGAGCTACTTGACCGAATAGTAGCGGCTCGGTCAAGAATACCATCATAACGACCGGGAATGCGGTGTGCTGCCCCCACGCCTCTCCTAGGGTCAGATCTATTTGTTGCCATCAGATCTAGTATATTTCCATCATGGTTGGTGTTCCGAACTATCTGTTCTAAGTAATTTTCCAGTTGCACATTATATATGATACTCCTATAGATCTTACTTTGGACAGAAACCCGTGGCGTGGAACTGAGTCAAGTGCTTTTTAACAGTCAATATATACTGCTTACACTTGACTGTCTCGATCCATGACTTTCAGGATGTCATATATAGTAGCACAAGTCGTTTTTGCATGGCCTATAGCAGGCCGCAGTGACCGAGCGGTTCTAGGCGCTTCAGTCCAGAACCGCGCGACTGCTACAGTCGCAGGTTCGAATCCCAGCCCCGATTCCCACCAGGATCGTCATATCGTATGAGCAGTAGTGGCAGATCGTACAGCTACCACAGCACAAAAAAGAGGGCTTGTGAGGCCAGACGTGTCAACGCGAACTTTTGCGACCTGGTTATTAGCAGTGGGACTATGGGCACGCACACCTCTTCAGTGATGAAAGCAGATTCTGCCTGCATACAAGTGGCGGTCGTACTGCGTGCGACGAAGACCTGGCGATTGCTGTCTCGTAGAGTAGATTCGTCCAAAAACACTGGCCCCACCCCATTCCTTATGCCCTCGGTGCGATTAGCTAAAACTCTCGTACACCTTTGTCGTTTCCTCCACTGACCAGCGCTCAGTAGGTGCAGGATGTTGTTAGGCCTGCTCTTTTGGCTTTCTTGCAACAGAAGGTGATATGTTGTTTCAAGAGGATAATGCTCGCCCACAAACTGCCTGTGAAACTCAGCGTGCTCTGAAAGACGTGCAGCAACTTCCCTGACCTGTAGGATCTCCGGACGTGTCTCCAATCGAGCACATGTGTGATATTACAGGCGGAGAAGTGGCTTGTGCTACTGTTCAGCCAACAATTCTTACAGAACTACGTGAACAGGTCGAGCATGCGTGACGTATCCCAGGACAGCAATCACCATCTGAACGATCGACTGGCTGCCAGAGTCAAGGGTCTGCAGTTCTGCTTATGGGTGTTTCAGTGTGGGTCGACGCCCGGTAGCCCAGAACCACTTCTACCCTTGCTCTCTATATGAACTATTCCAACAATAAATCTTGAGTCAATTGGAAACCTCTAAAAGGATGTACTAATTCTTTTCCGGTACTGTATACTTATCTCAGTCGATTGTGGGAGGATTAGAATGTCCTCCAACGATTACAATATCATTAGGCAAGTTGTGTACAAGGGGTCTGAGGTTTTCTGTTGAGTGTGTACTAGTATATGTTGTAATTTAATATGCCTACGTTTCTCACTTCTTCCTGCTACACCAATGAAAGATGTTTGTTCATGATGTTGTTAATCAGTGTATTCGAAGAACTGCACTCCGTGTGCGCCTTTTTGGAACTATGTGCGGATCTGAAGGGTGGAATGTGAGCACAGTGCATCCACAAGATGTGACGACGAGCGAGTATGCGAACTTGCAATGGAGAATTCATTTACACTTTTCCGTTGCGCTTTGGGGATGCTGTGGACTCCAGAGAAAAAGGTCCTGATGACAGTGGTGTAGCCCAAGGAAAAATGAAGCCATATTTTGTAATGTCTTACTACTGTCTGTAATTTGATGACTGACCGTGTCCAGACTAGCTACAAGCACATTGCGCGTGAGAGATCTGTTCACTTGATGTTACTGTGGTTTATGAGAACCGGTAAATACAAAAGTGTTCTTAAAAACAAGGGTACTTGATTTTATAGGTAGTTACTAGAGCATACAGTCCTCTCTATAGCCCTCAACACACCGCTGATGGAAATTATAGGCATCGTATAACAGGCCCACTGTGTGAAGAATCGGCGAAAAGGCCACTGTGAGAATATATTACGAACAGAATCCGGTTAATAGATCACTTCATGAGATAGGTACACTCAGTAAGAGAAACTTAAACCTGAGTGAATGTACTACTTTAAATGTTGAGTTACATCAGGAGGTGCCTCTGGCGGTCGATAGTGACCCTATTATAAATTATTCCCTTCATTGGTACTGAGTCTTACCCTAACAATCTCACATGCTGCTTCGGTTTCTGTCTCGATGGATTTGAGTTTCTTGTCAACTGTGACAAAGACGCTACCTACATTTCTCATTTCAGTACATGCTTAAATTCTACCCAAAGATCTCTCCACTGTCAACTTCAGGGTTTAACAAGCTTTCTTGCCTAATATTATGCCAGCTTCAATGCTTTTTAGGAGCCGTTGAAACTCTGGAACTTTGTTACAAACGCTTACAGCGTAGACCGATAGTTGACACTACCAGCACAATTAGTCAACCTGTGAGCTTAAGGAGTCGACCACATTACGGCGCAACTACTATGCAGATGTGCCTACCCACGTAGAAATATAATACAGCATCCGAAATGACATAGGCTGCGAGTTTGATGTCCAGTTTTTATCAATAGTTTTCTATCCCCCTCTGTGCCCAATTTAAGGGGGCCTGATTGAGTGAAGGTTTCAGATGTACCCCTTCTGCTGCAGCTTCGCTGGACCAGCATATAATGTGTTACTCATACAGATACAAGGTGGCAGATGCTGGTTATTATGTGTGCTGTGACAGTGTTGTGATTTCAGTGCTCGCTTGGGCAACAAGCTATGTCAGTGAGTGAGTGCAGTGAGTGCAGTAGTCGTCTGAACAATGGATTGTTTACAGTGTTTTTCATTTGTTGCTCCTGCACGGTGCATAAGTGGTCGCGCCTGCAAAGTTTTTTCACGACATTATGACAGGTATGTGACTAGGTTCTTAAACAAACAATGCTATTGATAAATGTTAAGTTAGAGAGCAATTTATCTTTTATACGCCAGATCACGTCTGTTATACATCCTACGTAAATTACCTCAAAGTGGTGATGCCCAGCTGTCACAGGTCAATTGCTTGGTGTGTGTGCATACATGAGGATTACCACAATGAGGTACTTCCCATCGACCGTGGCGTTGGTGCTGACGATGCTGCCACGTCATTGTGTAGCTAGCTACTTACTGTGCTCTCCCACCTCTACGACACCTGTTGGAGGGCAGGCATTCTCCGCACCATGCACACTTGGGCCTTCGCGGTCGCCTCCCTCTTTTTATTAATGCATTTTTAATGGATCGAATGTTCAGGGTACGTGTAGGTTCTGTTTTGTCAGATGCCTTTCGCCAGGAGAATGGGGTGCCCAGGGCTCCGTTTTGAGCGTGGCCCTTTTTGCCATAGCTATCAATCCAATAATGGATTGTCTTCCAGCTGACGTTTCAGGCTTCCTATTCGTTGACGACTTTACGATACTGCAGCGCTCAGAGAACATGTCTCCTGGTGCGCTGTCTTCAGCGTTGTCTCGACCGTCTATATTCCTGGAGTGTCACTAACGGTTTCCGTTTTTCTGGTAAGAAAACGGTCTGTATGAACTTCTGGCGTTACAAACAGTTTCTTACACCATCGTTACATCTCAGTCCCGTTGCTCTCTCATTTGTGGAGGCAACGAAATTTTTAGGTCTTACATTTGACAGGAAACTTTAATGGGCTCCAAATATGTCTTACTTGGCTGCTCGTTGTACCCGTTCCCTCAATGTCCTCCGTGTTCTCAGCGGTACATCATGGGGAGCAGATCGAATGGTCCTGCTTCGCTTATATCGCTCCATTATCCGATCAAAGCTGGATTATGGTAGCTTTATCTACTCTTCTACCCTGCCGTCCATCTTACGCCGTCTAAACTCTATCCACCATCGGGGGGTTACGTCTGGCGACTGGAGCATTCTACACCAGCCCTGTTGAGAGTCTGTATGCCGAAGCTGCCGAATTCCCGCTTAACTACCGGCGCGATATGTTGCTTTGTCGATACGCCTGCCGACTAATGTCAATGCCCGACCACCCATCATATTTCTCTTTCTTTGACGACTCTCTCGACCGCCAATACGGGCTGTATGTCTCTGCCCTGTTACCTCCTGGAGTTCGCTTTCGTCGCCTGCTTCAGCAACTTGAATTCACCCTCCCTACGACTTTTCGAGTGGGTGAGAGCCCGACGCCACCTTGGCTCCAGGCTCAGGTGCGCGTTCACCGTGAACTCAGCTCGCTCCCAAAGGAGAGGACCACGGATTCGATATACCGCTCGGGGTTTGTCGAACTTCGTTCGAGACTCGCTAATAAAGTCTTCATTACACAGATGGATCCAAGACTACTGCTGGCGTCGGATGTGCCTTTGTAGTTGGGGATGATACCTTTCAGTACTGGTTCCTTGACCAGTGTTCAAACTTTACAGCTGAGCTTTTTGCTCTCTATCAGGCTGTTCAGTATATCCGCCGCCATCGTCATTCTCCCTATACCATCTGCTCTGATTCTTTGGGCGCCTTTCAGAGTCTCCGTGACCAATATTCGGACCACCCTCTCGTGCAACGAATTCAACGGTCCCTTTAGTCGCTAGCTGATACCGGCGCTCGTGTCCTTTTTTCGTGGATTCCTGGACACGTTGGTGTGTCTGGGAACTAAGCTGTTGATCCTGCGGCCAAGGCTGCTGTCCTCCTGCCTCGGAGAGCTTCCTTTTGTGTCCCATCAACTGATGTTAGTGGGGTTCTTTGTCGGCGCGTTTCATCATTGTGGCATGAGGCTTGGTCCTCTCTCCATGACAATCATCTTAGGGCCATCAAACCGATCCTGACGACTTGGACGACCTCCTCACGCCCTTCCCGGCGAGAGGAGTTTATTTTGGCCAGGTTGCGGATTGGGCATTGCCGATTTAGGAATCACTACCTGTTGTCCAGAGACCCCGCCCCACAGTGCCCCTGTGGTCATCCATTGATGGTGCGCCATGTTTTATTGTCCTGTCCCCACGTTATTCACTCTCGTATTGTCCTATGTCTGCCGACTACCTTACAGGAACTTTTAGCTGATGACACTCGAGCAGCTGCTCGTGTCCTTCGTTTTATTACGCTGATGGACTTGTCCACAAAGATCTAACTCTTTTATTTTGTTTCTCTGCGTCTGTGTAAGTACTTTCTGAAGTTGCCCCCTTGCGTTTTTCTACGATATTAGTGCAATAATGTTTGTGACTGGACGTTAATGACCTTATTAGTTGAGCGCCCTAAACTAAACAAAAAAAAAAAAAAACTCACCATCCAACTACTACATTTATAGCCTCTCTGGTTCAAGTAGACCAAAGCCTGCTTACATTGCATTGGCATGCTAACAGGGTGTGTTATGTTGTCAGCCAGCTCGACCGACGGCGTGCAGCTAAGATAGCCAATATCATCACTGCATGCCCATCTACTGAGACACATCAGTGCCTCAAGAGTGACCTCATATCCCACCTCCGTGTGTCCCAGGCTGACAACACAAGTCGGCTGATTACTGGCGATGGCACTGGCGACAGTATCCTGTCACAGCTCCTGTGCTACCTTAGCAGCAAGGTAGAAATTGGCACAGTTCGAGCTGCTCTGTGTGCTTCGGCTTTGCCAGCCACGTGCCATTCTCACAACTCAGCATACATTTCTATAGCAACAACTAGTGGCTGTCGCTGACACAGTGATAGAGGCCCTCACTGCAGCCCTGTTTTCTGGCTCAGCTCGTGATGCTGCAACCATTCTAACAGACACCGCCACTGACACGAGAGCTGCACCTTCTTCCTGCACAGTAGACGACAATACTCAGCACCTGTCGTGACTTGGAAGGAATTTTAGCTGCTTTCAGCCCACATTGAAGCCCTCAAAGTACCCATGAAATTTTCGAAAACTCTACCAGTTTCTCAGAATGGCGAACTTCTATTATCCCCATTCAGGAGCCACTGACAGTCACTCTTGCTGGCCCTAGCACAAAGGGCAACAATCTCATCCCTTAAACGGACCAAACATGCATTGCTTTCACTGGTGCTAAAAACAGCCTTGCTGAAGCTACATGTCTGGCTCACCCAACACATGACACATTGCTGGCAGTGACGGTTGACACCAGCCAGCATACCTTAGGTGCAACCTTGCAGCAACATCTCAGTGCTTCCCAACAACTGGTGGCCTTCGTTGAGAGAAGCTCACGCCTACACAACGCCAATGGAATGCCTTAACAGGGGGCTGCTTGCCATCTATCAGGCAATCTGTTACTTTCGCCTGTCACTGGAAGACAGGAACCTTATAATATTTACAGACCACAATCCCATCACATACACCTTCCAGCAGACGAATAATCACTGTTCACCACACCAGTTCTTCAATTGGAATATATCTCGTAGTTCAACACAGACATTCGGCACATCTTGGGAATGGACGAATTTATTTCCGATTGTCTGTCACGAGTTGCCACGGCCATTGTTTGCATTGATTTTGCTGCACTCACTGCAGCACAAAAGGTCAATAAGGATCTTGACTCACATCACCAAGATCTAAACACTTGTCCCATTGTGCCTCTATACCTGATGCAGACACAAAATTGTTCTGTGACATCTCCACTGGCAACCACGACCATTCCTACCTGCCACTTTCTGCTGGCAGGCATTTTATGGCATCTACAACCTGTACCACCATATTGTTAGGCTCACTGCCAGGTTCTTAGCCATTACAACTTTTTGCCTGGCATCTGGTCAGACTGCCACAACAGGGCCCACTGGTGTGCTGCTTGAGAGCATATTAAGACTGACTTGCACATCCATGCTCCCATTGGTGATTTCCCCAAGTCTACAGGGAGGATTACCCATGTGCATATTGATATTCTCCATCCCCTCCCCATCTATGACAGACATTAGTATCTCTTCACTATCATGAATCATTTCCCATGCTGGCCAGGGGCTTGGCTGCAACTGAGACACAAGTGTTCATGAGTACATCAATTGCCCATTTTGGTTTCCCACTCTCCATCACCACAGATCATAGAAGGCAGTTTGAATACCAACTGTTCAACAAGCTTGTTGATTCAGTGGCACTCATCATCACCATAGCACAGCATAGCCAAGGATATGGTCGACAGATGGCATCGCACTTTGTAGGTTGCTCTACGTTGCCACAACACAGTATGAACTATTGCACTCTCTATTATCCTTCTCGGCCTTTGCACCAGCATCAAAATGGACTTCGACTCCTCAGCAGCTGAAACAGTATTCTGTGAGACCCTTAGGATACCTGGAGAATTAGTCGAGCCCTCTGCTACCAGTTCTGCCTCTGACATTCCAACCTTCCTGAATCGACACTGTTCCCCTATTGCAGACATATGTTGTCAACCTGGCTCTCAGCATGACATCCCATCTTCCTTTGTTCATATAAATTTGGTGTCTGCCATGCACGTAGTGGTCTGAGTTGAAGTGAGGCTTGGTCATCAACCTCCATACTATGATCCTCATAAAAGTTTTAGGTAAGGTCACTGCACCCTGTATGTCGCCATCATGGAGATCACCCAAAAGGAGTCTATTGTGCCGGCTACTGTAGGGATCAGCACTATCTCAAAGAAGGAAGGAGAGAGGATGAGATGGCCAGTGGCAGGAATTCAAAATGATCTGTACATAACACTTGCACTTTATATCCAAAAAAGGAAAGAAACCTAACTTAACTTCTCATTATGGGATTGCTTGATGTGCTTCCTGTGTCTCCCAATGCTATAACTTTTGCACTCTATTACTGCTCGCAGAGTGCAGGCTAAGTATCATTTTCCTATTACTCAGTACTGATTCTCTCAAAGTCTGTTACTAAACTGGGCCCAACCAGTGATGGGATGCAGATTAAGTCAGCGTTGACAGGAGTCACTGAACACTGTCTTCCTGGGGGTGTGGTGCTGCTCCCTCTTTCCACTGTCACATGGTTCAGTGCCTTCTTGACGACTTTTTTGCAGCAGTGCACTGGTCAGTGTGCAGTCAGCACTTGGGACTGCACACTCCCCCCCCCCCTCCCCAAACTGCTACACCGTTGTCCTGTAGGAAGCCACTTTACAACAATGGGGGAGGATGGGTGGCAGGAAGCTGGGAAGTGTAAGGAGCTGGGAGCCTCAACTGGCACTGATACTGAGCCCCTGGCCGAGCCTGCAGCCAAGCCCATGGCTGCTCCTCGATATCCGTCCTGCGCTCCAAGGGTAATGCCAGTCAGATAAACTCTCTGAGCTGGCTCAACAAAAAGTGGAGAGGGCGACGATGACCACAACGACGGCAATGACGACAGCCGCGCAGCACCCCAGCAGGACCTTGAATTAAATACATGCAAGCTCCCACATTTCGAAGAACTGTTCCTCTCTCTTAGCACTGGGTGCGACAAAAAATTCTGAAAAGAATAAAATTATTAGGCGCAAAGCGATAATTGCAGAGCATGAGAGGCACCATGTGCTGTGGTGGGTGCAGCCACTGGAGCAGGATGTGGTGGCGCCGGCCATGCAGGAGCTCCGCTTGTAACGGTCCATTGCCGAGCTGGGAGCAACACATTCTGAGGAAGAGCAGCAGCACTTGCTCCCGTGTGTGTGAGGCACATAGTTCGTTGATCTGCTGTTGAATGTATACACGAATCGCTCAGCTTCTCTGTTCGACTGATGATGAAATGGAACATTGGTAAGGTGAGTGATAGCATTGGCTGTACAAAACTGTTCAAACTCCTGAGCCATAAGCTGTAGTCCGTTGCTGTAACCAACACTGTAGGCAAACTTCCCAAACAAAAAATAGATTACGAAACCTGAACGGCACTACACAACAACTCGAGTTCACAGGCTTTTCAAACGGATATTAGCTAATAGAGTCCACAACAATAAGCCAATGAGTTTTCTAAAAAGGAACAGCAAAGTCAATATGTACTTGTCGCCATGGCCATTGAGACTTCGGCCAAGACAATAGATTTTCAGCACCAGTGCAACACTGTGATGACATCTCTCCAAAGTGGCCGTCCATGGCCAGCCAGGTACAATGCCAATGCAATAATTGTTTTGTGTGTACAGTTTCCCAGGGTCCTCAGTAAAGCAATTGCACACATATTTTTGCAACACCCACAACTGTCCAGATTCGTTTTGCAATAAAATCACATTATGCTGGATGGAGAGACTATGCCCACGAGCAAAATATTGGTGAATAAAAGAATTCTGAATGTTTGTTATGGAACGATATCTAGCAGTATGGACATAGTGTACAAAAGGTTCTAATCAGGCTCCGCTTCTATGGCCTGTGCAGTTTTCTTGCAGTTCAGTGGAAAAGGTTATAAAACTTCAGTGCTCTGTTCGTCGATCTGACAAGATCTGGCAGTAGCATCCACTTCAGAAACAGGACCAACAGGAAGGTGAGAGAGGCTGTCGGATTTGCATGCGTCTACGTTGGGCAGTATAATGTTTTGTATTGCTACTGAGACAATAACAGAGACCAAGTTGCAGCTCCTGCACCCTGTGTGGGGGAACAGGTTTGGACAGATGAAATAAAAACTGAAGTGGCTTATGGTCTGTCACTAGATAAAACTTCCAACCAAACAGATAATGGTGAAACTTTGTCATGCCATAGATAATAGTAAGCACTTTCTTCTTTATTTGAGAATATTGGACAATAACTTGGAAGTGAAAGCAATGGGCCTGCCCTGTGTGAGAGTGCAACTCTGATCACATACAAACAAGCATCCTCTGCCAAAACACCAGGCTCAGCGGGAACGAAATGAACAAGGCATCTGTAGTATTGGCACTACCTGTCTTCTAACCCAAAGTACCGTTATCCAAGATAGCGGTCTTGACGTCACAGACACGTCCCCAGTGACGTCATCCAAGATGACGACCGTGACGTCTCAGACACACCCCCAGTGACGTCAATCAAGATGGCGGACTTTGGCGGGAAGTTCGAATTTTGGCGGGAAGAAGGCCAATTGGGCTACCTCAACTAACCTACCCCCCTCTACCCCAGGAAATGGCTGGAAGTTCAAATTCCAACATGATAATGGTGGAAAAAATGGACTTGTCTTTATTATTTAACCAATTACAAGCAGATAAGTTCTGCGCTGGGTCTGGACTCCAACTGGCTTAGTTCATATTGGTGCACTGGAGGGCACTCTCCTCACATCAGATCATGATGCAAGTACCGTTATTCAAGATGGCTGCACCCGATGTATCCACCTCGAGCTCCAGTGCTCAAGTGGCATAGTTTATATCGTGACCACCAGAGGATGCTACCGTGACGTCGCGTGATGACACGAGATCATCTGCTCTCTCTCGCGCACACACGTTATAACCGGACACGCGCCGCGCCATCAGCCCACAGGCGTCCAACCGCTTACATCACACACCCTCAGCCGCCACCTCCATACACGCGCTGGACATAGTCTTCTGTAAATATGCTAACACCTACATCACGCATCTAACCTATCAATTACCTAAGTACTTTATTGCATTTCAATTTTAATCATATTAAATAATTCAATTTACAATTTCATATAGGTTTGAAAAAGTGTTCAACTACCTAGTTTCAACTACTTTTCAAGGTCCAGACCACCACCTCCTCGTAGGAATTGGCGCCAAATTTGAATTTGGCAGTAAACAAAGGTCACATGCACTTTCGCTACCAACCAAAGAAAATTATGCGAAAGAAAAGACTCTTGTGCTAATCTCATCCACCCGACCGCCATTTACTCCTAGGAAGCAGCGTCAAATTTGATTTCTGCCAGTAGACAAAACTCACTTTCGTTTTCGCTACCACTGTAAGAAGATTCCTGCAAACGAAGCTCACCACCACCACTTACCTAAGTCGCCAGACCCCTACCTATTGCTAAGGGTAGGTGGTAAAAGGACTCACCATGCACTATGCTTATGGAGTGTACTTTATTTATTTGGGAGCATTTTATTTAGGGATGGAGTATATGTATCACAGAACACAGGCTCTGACATGCCCCACAGCATGCAGACCTCCAAACTACTCCTACATAAATCATGTATAAAGCTCTTCACACACTCTTGCTAATTGTAAACCGTCAAAAATAACGCATTACACAGCCTACAGTCATGTGAACCACTCATAAACAATGCAGACCTTTTTGCTAAACATTCCCTAAATTGTCAAAATAATAATCAATGTGAATGATTCTGCTTGCTAATCGTCAACTGTCGAAATCGTTGTTGTTGTGATCTTCAGTCCTGAGACAGGTTTGATGCAGCTCTCCATGCTACTCTATCCTGTGCAAGCATCTTCATCTCCCAGTACCTACTGCAACCTACATCCTTCAGAATCTGCTTAGTGTATTCATCTCTTGGTCTCCCTCTACGATTTTTACCCTCCACACTGACCTCCAATACTAAATTGGTTATCCCTTGATGCCTCAGAACATGTCCTACCAATCGATCCCTTCTTCTCGTCAAGTTGTGCCACAAACTTCTCTTCTCCCCAGTCCTATTCAATACTTCCTCATTAGTTATGTGATCTACCCATATGATCTTCAGCATTCTTCTGTAGCACCACATTTCGAAAGCTTCTATTCTCTTCTTGTCCAAACTATTTATCGTCCATGTTTCACTTCCATACATGGCTACACTCCATACAAATACTTTCAGAAATGACATCCTCACACTTAAATCAATACTCGATGTTAACAAATTTCTCTTCTTCAGAAACGCTTTCCTTGCCATTGCCAGTCGACATTTTATATCCTCTCTACTTCGACCATCATCAGTTATTTTGCTCCCCAAATAGCAAAACTCCTTTACTACTTTAAGTGTCTCATTTCCTAATCTAATTCCCTCAGCATCACCCGACTTAATTCGACTACATTCCATTATCCTCGTTTTACTTTTGTTGATGTTCATCTTATATCCTCCTTTCAAGACACTGTCCATTCCATTCAACTGCTCTTCCAAGTCCTTTGTTGTCTCTGACAGAATTACAATGTCATCGGCGAACCTCAAAGTTTTTATTTCTTCTCCATGGACTTTAATACCTACTCCGAATTTTTCTTTTGTTTCCTTTACTGCTTGCTCAATATACAGATTGAATAACATTGGGGATAGGCTACAACCCTGTCTCACTCCCTTACCAACCACTGCCTCCCTTTCATGCCCCTCGACTCTTATAACTGCCATCTGGTTTCTGTACAAATTGTAAATAGCCTTTCGCTCCCTGTATTTTACCCCTGCCACCTTTAAAATTTGAAAGAGAGTATTCCAGTCAACATACACCAGGCTATATTTAAACAATTAGAACCAGCGCCACCGCCAAGTGTATTCGCCACTGAGTCCATAGCCCAACTGACTTAGTTCATATCGATGCCACTAGAGGATTCTGTAGTCACGCAAACACTGTAATCTAAGATGGCGCAACCTAGTGGGTTCACCACGAGCTCCAGACCCCAACTGGCTTAGTACATTCCCTCGCCGTCAGAGGACGCCACTTGGACACCAACTGATGATGCAAGTACAGTTATCCATGATGGCGGCAAAAAGTGTGTTCTCCACGAGGTCTAATAGTACCACCAGCAGAGGACACTGTCATCCGTTTCCTGACGTAAACCAAGATGGTACACATACTGGATAAATATCTAGCGGTGTGCAGGAGTTGCATATACCGGTCACATCCGCGTTCGTTAGCCGAATGACGTTCAAAATTCAGTGATTTTATCACGACGTTCGATTGTCTGTTTGTTTCTAGTTATTGAAATGTCTAGAACAGGCTCCACTTAGGTAAAGATTCGTGCTTGTAAAGAAATAATTCCCATTCTATATGTTCGGAATTACGTTGCGTGAGTGATCGGTAGGATGCTGCCTGGTGCTTGATATCGAGCAGTACAGCTAAAATGGCATATTATTATAGCGAGAATATGGGTGTTCTTGTAATTGGCGAGATGGGGATGTCAGTAGAAATGCGAGGAAGAAAGGGGAAAACGTAACGCGTTTGTGCCGCCGGGAGACGACCCTCTTCTTGCACATCAGTTCTGAGAGTGACTTCGGTTCGCTGTAGTAAAGGGGATGATTTGGTATGGTGAGGAATATGAATTGCATGTTTACTATATCGAGACGGTACTCGGTGTTATATTCCCTGGTTGGCTGTCGGTTTGACATTCCAATATTCCTGCGAGTCTGGTATGTGTATGATCACCTGTAGACAACATTGCGATGTTTAGTTGTCAGTGCAAATTGGGGATCAGTGTAAAATAGTTTATTACCGTTGAGTGTAGCGCCTGTAGAAACAAAGAAGAGGAAGACAGTTCTTCCCTAGGACTGGGGAAGCATCGTGACATATAGGCAGTGTGAGTGTGGGCATACGATTATTTTTTCGAGTGCTGTACAGATATAAAAGATAAGTGCGCTGTTTGTGTGGAATGTGCATATATTGTATTTTAAAGTTAGTGTGGCTTACACTGTGTAAAGTGCGCATATATTGCATTGTGAGGTTACTATTGTTTGTGTTATGGGATGACTATAGAGGATGACTACGTGTCCTATCGTGAGGGACATATAGATTGAGTACATGGATAACGGTGAGCGATTTTTTACGTGGAAAATTATATACGTTATAGATACTGAGGCGCAGTCGTCAAGAGGAGAGATTAACTGTACATTGTCTGGTGTCAGAATGTAGCAGCAATAGAAATATTTAATTTTAGTTACACTGGTAAATGTCTTCCTCTCTTCCAAAATTCTTGTGAATCTTGTATGTATTTGATAATGTCTAGGCAATTTTTCGTGTTTGACAGTCAGTGCAATTTAGCGATCTGGGCAATACAAGCACAGGAAACCTCAGAAAGAAAAAGAAGATCATGTTTCGATACCGGCTGCATCACTAATGCGGCGGATAAATTCGATAAGAGCGAATCAGAATGCTGGATTGATTGCGATGGGGTATAGGAAGGAACGTTTGCGGATGTTGATAGCTGGAAGGGTACCACGTTAGGAGCGTTGGGAAGAGTGGACTGGATGTTAATTTCGTAAACAGGTTCTGTTATGGGAAGAATTTCAGTGCACACAACCTGAGAAAGCTAGAACGCGAGCGTTAGCTACTTCTGAGACATTATACAATTTCCAAGAGGTTGACTTTTATGTTATTATTTTACAGTGCCATGTGACGTAAGAATAACGTTGAGAACGTTTTAGATGGCGAGTCGTCATGCAGACGTTTTGCGCCGAGGCGAAAGCCATGCTGTGTAGTTAAGTATGGTTAAACATTTGTGTGTGTGTGTGTATGTGTGTGTGTGTGTGTGTGTGTGTGTGTGTGTGTGTGTGTGTGTGTGTGTGTGTGCCGCCCGGGGTGACCGCGCGGTTCTAGGCGCTACAGTCTGGAACCGCGCGACTGCTACGGCCGCAGGTTCGAATCCTGCCTCGGGCATGGATGTGTGTGATGTCCTTAGGTTAGTTAGGTTTAAGTAGTTCTAAGTTCTAGGGGACTGATGACCAGAGAAGGTAAGTCCCATAGTACTCAGAGCCATTTGAACCATTTGTGTGTGTGTCAACACGCCCTGTGCTATTAAGCCTTCAATGGCAGAGACAAGCGGCACCTTGAGATGCCTGGCATATGAGACTGGCTTGAATGCTGCTTGGAATGCAACTTTCACCGGTGTTTGACAACGCCGGCTCACGGACCATGACAGAGCCCGCGGGACCCATGCTGCGGGCGCCTCACTTCGCGAGGATTGGGGCGCTCATGGACCAGCTTCGCTCGCGTCATCGTAGGTGCCTAGGTGAACAGATATTTGGATAGGAATTTCACACGCGTGAAGTATGAATGCGGCTGTCGCCACCTCATATTTGCAGGAGCCGAGCAGGGACCTGTGCGCTGTTTGACAGCTGACTTCGCGGGGGACTGGGTGAGTTGGAGGGTGCTTGCACGTATCTGTTACATTATTTTTCGAGCGGCCCTGTAGTCTATTCTATTCGTTATTTGGATATTTTACGGATACTGACTGTGTTTGCACATATGTGTACTGCAATATTTAGGAGCAGTTTGCTGTTGTGTACTGAAAATAGGAGTTGTTTGTGCGTCTGTGGGCTGTGCAACATGACCCCAGACACAACTGGGTGGATGTTTTGTGATTGTGTGATAAATATAATTCATGCTTAAATAAAATGTTCGAAAAAAAATAGAGTGGAGTCATTCGTTGCTCTCCTCAGCAGCACAGAGCAGGCTGAGTTGTTTTCCCTCACCATCGTGGTTCACGTCAGGAAATGAATGACAGCATCCTCTGCTGGTGATACTATTAGACCTCGTGGAGAACACACTGTTTGCCGCCATCATGGATAACGGTACTTACATCATCAGTTGGTGTCACTGTGGCGTCCTCTGATGGCCAGGAAATGTACTAAGCCAGTTGGAGTCTGGAGCTCGTGGTGAACCCACTAGGTGGCGTCATCTTAGATTGCGCTACTTGCGTGTCTAGAGAATCCTCTAGTGGCATCGATATGAACTAAGTCAGTTGGACTATGGACTCAGTGGCGAATACACTTGGTGGTGGTGCTGCCCCTAATTGCTTAAATATAGGCTGTTGTATGATTTCGACAGTTGACTATTAGCAAGCAGAATCATTTACATGGATCATTGTTTTGACAATTTAGGGGTTGTTTGGCTATCTGGACCTAAGTGGTCTGCATTTTTTATGAGTGGTTCGCATGTCTATAGGCTGTGTAATGTGTTATTTTTGACGGTTTGGAATCAGCAAGAGTTTGTGTAGAGCTTTATACATGAGTTATGTAGGAGTAGTTTGGAGGTCTGTATGCTGTGGGGCATGTCAGAGCCTGTGTTCTGTGATACATATACTCCATCCCTAAATAAATTGCTCCCAAATAAATAAAGTACATTCCTTCCTCTCTCCATCAGCATAGCGCGTGCTGAGTCTTTTTACCACCTGCCCCTAGGAATAGGTAGCGGTCTGGCCACTTAGGTTAGTGGTGGTGGTGAGCGTTGTTTGCAGCAAAGCTTCTCACATTGGTATGAAAACGCAAGTGAGCTTTGTTTACTGTCAGAAGTCAAATTTGACGCTGGTTCCTAGGAGGAAGTGGCGCTCAGGTGGATAAGATTAGTACAAGAGTCCTTTCTTTCGCATAATTTTCTTAGGTTGGTAGCGAAAGCGCAAGTGACCTTTGTTTACTGCCAAATTCAAATTCGGCGCCAGTTCCTAGGAGGATGTGGCGGTCTGGACCTTGAAAAGTAGCTGAAACTATTAGACCTCGTCCAGAACACACTGTTTGCCGCCATCATGGATAACGGTACTTACATCATCAGTTGGTGTCACTGAGGCGTCCTCTGTTGGCGAGGAAATGTACTAAGCCAGTTGGGGTCCATCGTACAATATGCGTTAGATGAATATGTGCCAAGCAAGATAGTAAGAGATGGAAAAGAGCCACCGTGGTACAACAACCGAGTTAGAAAACTGCTGCGGAAGCAAAGGGAACTTCACAGCAAACATAAACATAGACAAAGCCTTGCAGACAAACAAAAATTACGCGAAGCGAAATGTAGTGTGAGGAGGGCTATGCGAGAGGCGTTCAATGAATTCGAAAGTAAAATTCTATGTACTGAATTGGCAGAAAATCCTAAGAAATTTTTGTCTTTTGTCAAAGCGGTAGGTGGATCAAAACAAAATGTCCAGACACTCTGTGACCAAAATGTTACTGAAACAGAGGATGACAGATTAAAGATCGAAATACTAAATGTCTTCTTCCAAAGCTGTTTCACAGAGGAAGACTGCAATGTAGTTCCTTCTCTAGATTGTCGCACAGATGACAAAATGGTAGATATCGAAATAGACGACAGAGGGATAGAGAAACAATTAAAATCGTACAAAAGAGGAAAGGCCGCGGGACCTGATGGGATACCAGTTCGATTTTACACAGAGTACGCGAAGGAACTTGCCCCCCTTCTTGCAGCGGTGTACCGTAGGTCTCTAGAAGAGCGTAGCGTTCCAAAGGATTGGAAAAGGGCACAGGTCATCCCCGTTTTCAAGAAGGGACGTCGAACAGATGTGCAGAACTATAGACCTATATCTCTAACGTCGATCAGTTGTAGAATTTTGGAACACGTATTATGTTCGAGTATAATGACTTTTCTGGAGATTAGAAATCTAGTCTGTAGGAATCAGCATGGGTTTCGAAAAAGACGGTCGTGTGAAATCCAGCTCGCGCTATTCGTCCACGAGACTCAGAGGGCCATAGACACGGGTTCACAGGTAGATGCCGTGTTTCTTGACTTCTGCAAGGCGTTCGATACAGTTCCCCACAGTCGTTTAATGAACAAAGTAAGAGCATATGGACCATCAGACCAATTGTGTGATTGGATTGAGGAGTTCCTAGATAACAGAACGCAGCATGTCATTCTCAATGGAGAGAAGTCTTCCGAAGTAAGAGTGATTTCAGGGGTGTCGCAGGTGAGTGTCATAGGACCGTTGCTATTCACAATATACATAAATGACCTGGTGGATGACATCGGAAGTTCACTGAGGATTTTTGCGGATGATGCTGTGGTGTATCGAGAGGTTGTAACAATGGAAAATTGTACTGAAAAGCGGGAGGATCTGCAGCGAATTGACACATGGTGCAGGGAATGGCAATTGAATCCCAATGTAGACAAGTGTAATGTGCTGCGAATACATAGAAAGATAGATCCCTTATCATTTAGCTGCAAAATAGCTGGTCAGCACCTGGAAGCAGTTAATTCCATAAATTATCTCGGAGTACGCATTAGGAGTGATTTAAAATGGAATGATCATATAAAGTTGATCGTCGGTAAAACAGATGCCAGACTGAGATTCATTGGAAGAATCCTAAGGAAATGCAATCCGAAAACAAAGGAAGTAGGTTACAGTACGCTTGTTCGCCCACTGCTTGAAAACTGCTCATCAGTGTGGGATCCGTACCAGATAGGGTTGATAGAAGAGATAGAGAAGATCCAACGGAGAGCAGCGCGATTCGTTACAGGATCATTTAGTAATCGCAAAAGCGTTACGGAGATGATAGATAAAGTCCAGAGGAAGACTCTGCAGGAGAGACGCTCAGTAGCTCGGTACGGGCTTTTGTTAAAGTTTCGAGAACATACCTTCACCGAAGAGCCAAGCAGTATATTGCTCCCTCCTACGTATATCTCGCGAAGAGACCATGAGGATAAAATCAGAGAGATTAGAGCCCACACAGAAGCATACCGACAATCCTTTTTTCCACGAACAATACGAGACTGGAATAGAAGGGAGAACCGATAGAGGTACTCAGGGTAACCTCCGCCACACACCGTCAGGTGGCTTGCGGAGTATGGATGTAGATGTAGATAGATGTAGTTGAACACTTTTCCATACCTATATGAAATTGTAAATTGAATTATTTAATATGATTAAAATTGAAATGCAATAAAGTACTTAGGTAATTGATAGGTTAGATGCATGATGTGGGTGCTAGCATATTTACAGAAGACTATGTCCAGTGCTTGTAAGGAGGTGGCGGCTGAGGGTGTGTGATGTAAGCGGACGGACGCCCATTGGCAGGTGGTGCGGCGCGTGTCCAGTTATAACGTGTCTGCACGAGAGAGAGCAGATGATCTCGTGTCATCACGCGACATCACGGTAGCATCCTCTGGTGGTCACAATATGAACTACGCCACTTGACAAGTCCATTTTTCCCGCCATGATCATGTTGGAATTTGAACTTCCCGCCATTTCCTGGGGAGTGGGGGGGGGGAGGTGTTAGGTTAGTGGAGGTAGCCCAAGTGGCCTTCTTCCCGCCGAAATTCAAACTTTCCACCAAAACCCGTCATCTTGATTGACGTCATGGGGGTGAGTATGTGACGGCACGGCTTCCATCTTGGGTAACAGTACTTTGGGGAAGAACACAGGTTTAGCTGTCATTCAACAAGGCATTTTTCAATTTCTGGAATCCACTGCAGCTCTGTTTGGCTCAAACAAAAGGCACATTCTTCTGACACAAACAATACAACAGAGCCACACTCTGGATTGTGGTGGGTATGAAGTGGATCTTCCCAAGTGCTGACAGCAATTCCCTTATGTTCCATGGGGCAGGGAGAGTAGTAGGGCTCTGGCAGTGCTGCTGCATTTTGTTAGTGGAGATTGCCTTCATCAGGGCATACCTAGTGTCAGGCTCAATGTCAGACCTTAACCTGTGGTTCTCAATTGATTGACAGTTTCTTAACATATTTTTATACACCATTTTCGACATACAACTGACATGAAAATTAACTAAATTTTGAGAGCTGAGGGAGCTGTGACTTTAACCTAATGTTCTGCTAAGTGATTTATGACCCCCTGGGGATAACACATCCTGCATAGAAACCCCCCTCCCCCTTGCCTTCCACCTCCCCCACCCTTCTGGAAAACACCAACCCCCCCCCCCCCCCCACTTACCCTCACTGATAGAAGCACTTTTGCAGTCCAGAGTTATTTGAATAGCCCCCTCCCACTGTATCAATTTGATTGACTAATTAATTAAATTGATCAATTAATTAACCCCTCCTCTACCACCCTGACTCCTTCTTCTCCTGCCCCTCCTGGGAACTGGCGGGTCTGTGCTGGAGAGGAGGTCTCATGACAAGAAATTCAATTACACAGCAAAGGGTATATTTTTTATTTATAAAATTCAATTTACCCTTGCTCATCATTCTCTGCTGTATTGGCAGATGCACTTCTTATAAAATACATTGAAAAGAAATAACTAAATAGATCACTTACTTCTATTCCAGTTGTCCAAAGAATACCAACAACATAATTTACAGCAAGTAATTACACTGTTAAAAATACTTAACACCAACCACAGGGCATTATGTGTCCACACCCTGACTGCTCCGCTGGGGCATCCACTTGACATATTCCCACACATGCATGCGGCATTACCCCCCACTCGAACCCCACAACCAGTCAGGTGCTGCACTAGCCCCTCTGACAAAATCTGAGAAATTCCTCTTGAAGCACTTTCTCTCCCTCCATACCTCCCTCCCTCCCTCCCTCCTCCCCCCCCCTCTCTCTCTCTCTCTCTCTCTCTCTCTCTCTCTCTCTCTCTCTCTCTCTCTCTGTCTCTGTCTCTCCAATCATTTTCCAAAACTTTAGAGAGATAAATGAAAATCAGACTCATAAATTATTTAGATGCATACAAACTTCAGAACTGCAATCAACATGGCTTCCATTCAGGCCACAGTACAGAATCAGCCATCCATGCCAATACTCAGAAGATTGTGAGGAATCTTGACAGTAAAAAATTTGTAGGGAATTAACTTAGATCTATCGAAAGCCTTTGACACAGTAAATCACAAAATTTCATGAAACAAGATGGAGGCATAATAGTAAGAGGAGTTGTGTAGAAATGATTTGAACTGTATCTTCAAGACATAAAACAGGTTGTAGAAATCATTTCAAATCATAATAAACAGAAAATCAAGTGGATTTTGGATGCTAAATGTAGAAACAGATGTCCTGCAGGGCAGTGTTCTTGGTCCCTTATTATTCTTGGTTTATATAAATGAGATAAAGAATCCAAATATCGCTAGCAAAATTATGTTTTCGACAGATGATACTAGTATAATTATAAGTGATGATAAAAAATCACAATCCATCACCACTGACAAAGTCTTGAAGTATATACAACAGTGGTTTGATGCAAATGAACCAAAACTTAATTAAAACTAATTTTATACAGTATAACGAAGGAACCTAAAGAAATGACGTCCAGTTAAAACTGAGTGACAAAGAGAGTGAATGTGCAATCCACAAAGTTTCTGGGCATGCACTTGATCAAAACCTAAACTGGAAAGAACATATCAAGTATTTATCCCACAGGCTCAATTCGGAATGTTTCACACTGAGAATAATATCTAGAGTATGCAGTACAGAGTGTGCTGGAGCAGTGTATTTAACTTACTTTCAGTCTTTTGTGTCTTATAATATAGTACTACGGGGAAAAACTGAATTGTTGTGGTTGGCAGGAGAGCCAACACCGTTACTACCGGAGGCCGAAATGCACGCGTTTTAGCTCATGCAGGCTGGTGTGAGGTCTGGAACATGACAAGGGAATTAGAATTGAGAAAAACGGACGTAGCTGGTGGAATACTTAACTTTAATCTATTACTGACGAACGTCGCTCTGGATGGTACATGATGCACAATATCAATGGTAACTGAGTATGGCGCCTTGCTAGGTCGTAGCAAATAACGTAGCTGAAGGCTATGCTAAATATCGTCTCGGCAAATGAGAGCGTAGAAGTCAGTGAACCATCGCTAGCAAAGTCGGCTGTACAAATGGGACGAGTGCTAGGAAGTCTGTCTAGAACTGCTATATGGCGGCGCTCGGTCTGCAATCACTGATAGTGGCGACAGGCAGGTCCGACGCATACTATCAGGCCGCGGCCGATTTAAAGGCTACCACCTAGCAAGTGTGGTGTCTGGCGGTGACACCACATAAATCACGATTAATAGATACCTTCAAACTACAGAAGAGAGCTATTCAAATTATAACTCACAATCTTTAAGAACTCACTGTAATCCCCTCTTCAAACAGTTACAAATACTTACACTAATAATACCGTCCTGTATATATTTAAAAGCATTTTGTGTACAAGAGCCCACTTGAACGATTTATGTACCAATGAGGATTGCCACAATTATAATACTCACTTGTACAAATTTACATATGCAAATAATAAGGATAACAGAAACTCAAAAGCATGTAAGTTATTTTGGAATAAAACTTTACAATGTTCTGTCAGTGTACATGAAGGAAGTAATAGGTGAGGCCAAATTTAAGACTGAATTTAAAAATCACATTTTAAGCAAACGTTTCTATGACATAACTGAGTACTTTGAATGTGTGGAAAGTCTTAAGATTTCTGTACATTTTCATGACAAGTGTTGGGCTCTCAAAAATGCATTGAAAATAGCTATTTAAGTGGTATTCTGTTATTATGTTTGTTTTACATGTACTTAGCATGCTAATTACACTTCTGACAATGCCTGTGTCATGAAAACGATTTACAGGAAGGTAATACAATGAAATGAATGAAAGTGAGGTCCAAGTTTTCAGATAATAACACAGTTTATGGTAGTAGTAACGGTAAAATGAACAAATTATAAGGTGTACTTATTTATCTATATAATTGATGTACCAGAGCTATATGTCAGTTCTTATAGGAATGTTTAAAATTAAACACATTTCATTATTTATCAAACATTGTCAAAAAATTTCTGCAGAGAATAGAAAGAGCTATCAAAAAATATATTTTTAGCTGTTTTTTTTAATTTAGTCGTCTCCAGAATGACTTACTTGACCTGAACTGGTAGTTGACTGTAGACTTTTATGCTTCAATATTGTACTCCTTTCTGTACCACACTTTTTTGTATCTCTGTGAAGAACATCTTGACTTCTTGTACAATAATCATGATATTCACTGTTTGTTTTGTAAACTTATAGTGTGATAGTGTCTGCCAGTAGTTTAGAGTCTTTGATAGAAATCAATATTTCAGCACTGATGGCTTCTTTCCCTGTCATGTTTCTGTGAAGACCATGCTTTGTAAAATGCTCTCTGCAATCAGTAGTTATCCTTATATATGAAGCATTAGGATAACTTCTACATATCGTGGCAAAAAGTCTGTTGACTGTAATAATCTCATTATTGATGCATGCATTTTCCATGAGATCAGACCAGTGAGGAATACTGACAACTAAAAATTTAACTTCAGGCATTATGCAGATTACTTTTTTAAAATTTCCGTAGCATATCTAGTTTCATTGTAGTGTACATTGTTGGCACCTCCAATTTATCACTTGTGGTACCACTCATCATAGACTTTTTAAAGTTGTTTAAATTAATGTAGTGAAGCTCCTGGTTTGATTGTGCCTGTTACCTTGAATCCTGTTTTATTAGTACTCATGATTTCAGCTATAACTCTTTCATGGCCGTCTGCGAGAATAAAGGGATCATGTCTATTTCCAGCATATATTTTTTACTTTTTTTTACAAATAGGACTATTTGTTTTGCTTTGCAGACTAAATTTAGCGTTGATCGTAGAATTGTCTATATGGACAGTAGTACAGTTCGACTATTCTTTCTTCTCTGTGCTATTTTCAAGCACACTTATTACTTAGTTATATAGTAAGTTCTGCAGTTTTTGTTATAGGTCACACACAGTTTTTCAGCCTGACACTGGGGAACCCATGTTGGCTATATTTTGAAGAAGTACTTTGCATGTATCTGTTCGTATATGATTTAGATTGTAAGTCTCATGACCATTTGCATATAGTTGGTTGTTACTATAATAATCTGACACCTTCTACATCCTAACAGTACACTCACTCCAAGGATCTACGTAACTAGAAAACAAATAAGCAATAATACATAAAAACTTGAGTAGTCCACTCCTTTCTGCGCTTAAGTTGGATGCCCAAGAGGGAAGAGCAGATCTCTTCTCCTTCTAATATTGTACTAGTGAATATCTCTATTATTCTCAAACTACAGTTGATTCTTACAACATTTTTCATGACTGAATAAATGTGCTGGGAGTTTGTAATTAATATTTGTAGTTGTTTAAACAGAAGTCTGCAAGATTTATTTGTGGACCCAAAATATTTCTAATTATGGTACCTTTTTGTGTGATGAATTCTTTTCACCTAAATAAGGAATTCACATACAATGTTATCCCAAGAACATCAATGAATTAAAATATACAGATATGTTAAGTTAATTGATTTATATGTCGTGAAATTTTGCTTTTGCGTTCACAATGGCTCATTTTAGAAAAAAAGTCTTCAGAAATTCAACAATTAAATGTTTGACAAATTTCTGAACATCAAATGTTGCCTTCAACTATGTTGTTTTCCCACTTTCATTATTGTAAGTGATGACTAACTGATATGTTGAAATGATGACGTTTATATCATACAATTTTGCTTTACCTGTCGGTGAGCGTTGCTCTCAGTTTTATAAGCATCATTTCAGTCACCTTTTATCACAGCATGATCGTCTTTTTCCAGATGATATTCTTTTAGTGTGTCACCTTGTTGAACTGTAGTGGCTATTGAATGATGTGAGGATTAATTTTTATGGAATGATTTATAGATCTTTTTTGTGACCGTCAGGGAGATGCAGGAGCGGTTTTCATTTTGAAGAATCTTGCTTGATCTTTGGTGGAAGTTACTATGCATTCCGTTTCTCTTTTTTGGATATCTTTTTCTTTGTTGCTTCACTGTGTTGGTGTTTTTCACTGTGTGTTTTTAATTGCAACGGAAATGAGTGACGTATCCAAAATTTTGCGTTGGAAACCTCTTTCTACAGCATCATCTACTCTGTGCAAACCACTTTAAAGAGCATGGCAGAGGAGAGTACTTTCCATTGTACCATTTATTAGGTCATTTTCTGAATCCATTCACATATGGAGTAAGGAAAGAATGATTTGTTAAATGTGTCTGTGCTCACTATAATTAGTCAAATCTTGTTTTTGCGATCGCTTTGGGAGCGATATGCAGGATCTGGGGAATTTAGTATGTTTCTAGATTTTTCATATAAAGTTGGTTTTACAAAGTTTGTTGAAGGATTTTAGGGAACTGTGCTAATGAAAGCCCAATTTGGTTATACAAAATGTACTTTACAGGATTGGCCCCTTACTCAGCTTGCATTTATCACGAATTTCTCAGATAGCGCAAAGTCTCAAGCAAATGGAAACAAGTACAGGTGACTTATGTATAAGAAGGATAAAGAATGGATACACTAAATTACAGACCAGTTTCCTTAACAGCGATTTGCTTAACCATATGCTCATTTCGAATGTAATGAATTTACTTGAGAGAGAGAGAGGAAAAATCTTCTGTCCACAAATCAGCACAGTTTTAGTAAGCTTTGTGTGTGTGAAACTCAGCTTGCTCCTTTTCTCACTATGGATGAAGGGCAACAGACGGATTCTATATTCCTAGATTTCCATAAAGCATTTGTGGGGTGTCACTTTGCTAACTGTTAATGAAGGTATAAGCATACAGAAAAGATTTCCAGATATGTGAGTGACTCAAATACTTCTTATTTGGGAGAACTCAGTAGTTGTCCTCGAAGGCGAGTCTTCATCAGAGACAAGGGTATCTTCATGAGTACCTCACAGACTACCGTTGCTTTCTATATACATAAATTCACTAGTGGCTACTGTAAGTAGCAAACTGTAGCTGTGGTGCATGTAAGGTCCTGTCGTTGATTGACTCTACGATGATACAAGGTGAAATAAAATTCCTAGTTGGTGTGATGAACGGCAGCTAGCTCTAAGTGTAGATACATTGAAGTTAACGCAGATGAGTAGAAAAATAAACCAATAATGTCCGAATACAACATTAGTAGTGCGGTTCTGACACAGTCACATCAATTAAATTTACAGGCATCAATACGAAGTGGAAAGAGCATGTAAGGACATTAGTGGGGAAGGTGATGACTGACTTTGATTTATTGAGGGAATTTTACGAAAGTGTGATTCATCTGTAATGGAAACCTTATATAGGGCACTAGTATGACCCATTGTTGAGTACTTTTCGGGTGTTTTAGATCCCCATATCTAAGCGGTTCAGATGCAGGCTGCTACATTTGTTACTGATACATTAATACAACATGCGAGTATGAGACAGGCTATAGTTAGAACAGAAGCTTCCTCTGCCTGTCCACTCCAAGTGTCATCTCAATATTTGAAGGTTAACAAAGTAGGTGCGCCAACACTGGCGGAATTGTAGCTGCACACCGTGTCGTTGCTAGTGATAGATTCAAATAAAGTTGCCTTGACTATTATCCAGCAATTTACAACATTTACGTTTATTTACAACTACAGACAGTTATATCACATTCACAAATAAATACGCTATTACAACCATTATGTATAAAATATAGTTTCTGTAATAAAGCTTACAGGTTCAGAATTGACACTATATTGTAGTTTATCACTGGATATTAAATGCCATAAAATTTTGGATTGTTCAGAAGGTATTTTATCTGCATTTCAGTGTTACTAGATGTAGACAGTTGGCTACTATTTTCAAGTCTCTGCCAATTCATTTTATTTTCAACATCTCCTTTATACTTTCCCATGAGTGAAGGTCAATGACTATCAGTGCTGCCTTTATTTGCTCACATTCAGTATCTCTTGCCAGTCCTATTTCGTATTTACACTTGTGCTACATGATGTCTGTTAGAAAAGTATCTGACATTTGGCAGCGAAACAAACATACTTACCTACAGCACTGGAAACCTAATCAGACCTCAGAGTAGTTCCCAAGGGACTCCACACACTTCTTCCAGCAGTACTGTCAACCATCATCGTTGGAAGCATGCCAAAAAGGCTACAACTGTACTGGACACTACAAATTGAAGTTTGAAGAGTTGAAGAGTTTGCCTCAAGCCCCCACGTGCTATGACAGGAATATATATATATATATATATATATATATATATATATATATATATATATATATATATGTTGTTGTTGTCTTCAGTCCTGAGACTGGTTTGATGCAGCTCTCCATGCTACTCTATCCTGTGCAAGTATCTTCACCTCCCAGTACCTACTGCAACCTACATCCTTCAGAATCTGCTTAGTGTATTCATCTCTTGGTCTCCCTTTACGATTTTTATCCTCCACACTGCCTTCCAATGCTAAATTTGTGATCCGTTGATGCCTCGAAACATGTCCTACCAACCGATCCCTTCTTCTCATCAAGTTGAGCCACAAACTTCTATTCTCCCCAATCCCATTCAATACTTCCTCATTAGTTATGTGATCTACCCATCTAATCTTCAGCATTCTTCTGTAGCACCACATTTCAAAAGCTTCTATTCTCTTCTTGTCCAAACTATTTATTGTCCATGTTTCACTTCCATACATGGCTACACTCCATACAAATACTTTCATAAATGACTTCCTGACACTTAAATCTATACTCAATGTTAACAAATTTCTCTTCTTCAGGAACCCTTTCGTTGCCATTGCCAGTCTACATTTTATATCCTCTCTACTTCGACCATCATCAGTTATTTTGCTCCCCAAATAGCAAAACTCCTTTACTACTTTAAGTGTCTCATTTCCTAATCTAATTCCCTCAGCATCACCCGACTTAATTCGACTACATTCCATTATCCTCGTTTTGCTTTTGTTGATGTTCATCTTATATCCTCCTTTCAAGACACTGTTCATTCCATTCAACTGCTCTTCCAAGTCCTTTGCTGTCTCTGACAGAATTACAATGTCATCGGCGAACCTCAAAGTTTTTATTTCTTCTCCATGGATTCTTTTTGTTTCCTTTACTGCTTGCTCGATATACAGATTGAATAACATTGGGGAGAGGCTACAAGCCTGTCTTACTCCCTTCCCAGCAACTGCTTCCCTTTCATGTCCCTTGATTCTTATAACTGCCATCTGGTTTCTGTACAAATTGTAAATAGCCTTTCGCTCCCTGTATCTTACCCCTGCCACCTTTAGAATTTTAAAGAGAGTATTCCAGTCAACATTGTCAAAAGCTTTCTCTAAGTCCACAAATGCTAGAAACGTAGGTTTGCCTTTCATTAATCTTTCTTCTAAGATAAGTCATAAGGTCAGTATTGCCTCACGTGTTCCAATATTTCTATGGAATCCAAACTGATCTTCCCCGAGGTCGGTTTCTACTAGTTTTTCCATTCGTCTGTAAAGAATTCGTGTTAGTATTTTGCAGCTGTGGCTTATTAGACTGATTGTTCGGTAATTTTCACATTTGTCACCACCTGCTTTCTTTGGGATTGGAATTATTATGTTCTTCTTGAAGTGAGGGTATTTCACCTGTTTCATACACCGTGCCCACCAGACGGTAGAGTTTTGTCAGGACTGGCTCTCCCAAGGCCGTCAGTAGTTCCAATGGAATGTTGTCTACTCCGGGGGCCTTGTTTCGACTCAGGTCTTTCAATGCTCTGTCAAACTCTTCACGCAGTATCGTACCTCCCATCTCATCCTCATCCACATCCTCCTCCATTTCCATAATATTGTCCTCAAGTACATCGCCTTTGTATAGACCCTCTATATACTCCTTCCACCTTTCTGCTTTCCCTTGTTTGCTTAGAACTGGGTTTCCATCTGATGTTCATACAAGTGGTTCTCTTATCTCCAAAGGTCTCTTTAATTTTCCTGTAGGCAGTATCTATCTTACCCCTAGTGAGATAAGCCTCTACATCCTTACATTTGTACTCTAGCCATCCCTGCTTAGCCATTTTGCACTTCCTGTTGATCTCATTTTTGAGACGTTTGTATTCCTTTTTGTCTGCTTCATTTACTGCATTTTTATATTTTCTCCTTTCATCAATTAAATTTAATATTTCTTCTGTTACCCAAGGATTTCTACTAACCCTCGTCTTTTTATCTACTTGATCCTCTGCTGCCTTCAGTACTTCATCCCTCAAAGCTACCCATTCTTCTTCTACTGTATTTGTTTCCCCCATTACTGTCAATAGTTCCCTTATGCTCTCCGTGACTGTACAACCTCTTGTTCTTTCAGTTTATTCAGGTCCCATCTCCTTAAATTCCCACCTTTTTGCAGTTTCTTCAGTTTTAATCTACAGGTCATAACCAATAGATTGTGATCAGAGTCCACATCTTCCCCTGGAAATGTCTTACAATTTAAAACCTGGTTCCTACATCTCTGTCTTACCATTATATAATCTATCTGATACCTTTTAGTATCTCCAGGGTTCTTCCATGTATACAAACTTCTATCATAATTCTTAAACCAAGTGTTAGCTATGATTAAGTTGTGCTCTGTGCAATATTCTACCAGGCAGCTTCCTCTTTCATTTCTCTCCCCCAATCCATATTCACCTACTATGTTTCCTTCTCTCCCTTTTCCTGCAATCGAATTCCAGTCACTCATGACTATTAAATTTTCGTGAACCTTAACTATCTGAATAATTTTCTTTTATTTGATCATACATTTCTTCAATTTCTTCATCATCTGCAGAGGTAGTTGGCATATAAACTTGTATTACTGTAGTAGGTGTGGGCTTTGTATCTATCTTGGCCACAATAATGTGTTCACTATGCTGTTTGTAGTAGCTTACCTGCATTCCTATTTTCCTAAACATTATTAAACCTACTCCTGCATTACCCCTATTTGATTTTGTGTTTATAACCCTGTAGTCACCTGGCCGGAAGTCTTGTTCCTCGTTCCACCAAACTTCACTAATTCCCACTATATCTAACTTTAACCTATCCATTTCTCTTTTTAATTTTCTAACCTACCTGCCTGATTGAGTGATCTGACATTCCACCCTCCGATCCGTAGAACGCTAGTTTTCTTTCTCCTGATAATGACATCCTCTTGAGTAGTCCCCACCCGGAGATCCGAATGGGGGATTATTTTACCTCTGGAATATTTTACCCAAGAGGACGCCATCATCATTTAATCATACAGTAAAACTGCATGCCCCTTCACAGTACCAGCACAGCAAGGCCGTTATGGTTAGTGTTACAAGGCCAGGTCAGTCAATCTTCCAGACTGTTGCCCTTGCAACTACTGAAAAGGCTGCTGCCCCTCTTCAGGAACCACACGTTTGTCGGGCCTCTCAACAGATACTCCTTCGTTGTGGTTGCACCTATGGTACGGCTATCTGTATCCCCAAGGCATGCAAGGCTCCCCACCAATGGCAAGGTCCATGGTTCGTGGGGGGAGGTGTTACAACTACACTTGAGAAAATTGGCTTCAAAGGTAGCAATTCATCACTGTAAATAATTTTGAAATTCATTAGTTTTAAACATGTTAAGAAGAGAGTTTTTAATTGAAATAAGTGACAAAGAAGCAGCAGGAAACACGTCCGTTATAAAGAAGCACGATACAAGTGGAGGAGGTAGTTCCACAGTGTATTGCCTTGATGAAACATGGGCGAATCAGAATCATTCCATGAATACCTGCTGGTAAATGAGTGATGGTACTGGTGGCTGTAAAGTTCCCTTAGAAAAAAGTTCTTGGATACTTATTCTGCTTGCTGGCTCTTCTTCTGATTTGGTTCCTGAGAGTAAATTTGTATTTAGATGTAAGTTAAACGGTAGTGACTACCATTCTTAAATGAACGCTGTGACTTTCAAGAAGTGATTCACTGAACAATTCTTGCCATACCTAGCTTCGAAGTCAGTGTTTGTAATTACTGTGCCAGTTATCACTCAGACATTACAGAGAAATGACCAAGCACGAGCACCACGAAATGGGATATTGTGCTTTCGCTAAGAAATAAAAATATTCTGGACAATATAAGCCAGATTCGTACTGAACTCTTGCAGCTCATTAATTTATAAAAGTTACATGACAGAACATAAAAGGGTCATTCAATAATTAAAGAGACAAGTTGGTCTAGGGAAAAAATCTGTCACTAGAGCAAGTTTGGTACTTTTGTGGCTGTAAGTTGGCACCACTGGGATGGGCTTTGATCAGCTGATGTATCAATATTGTTTTGTTTATGACATCAAAAATACATTTCAAAATGGTTAGTTGAACAACATTATGTTATGCCTTTTTACATGCTGAAGGCGAGAAACCACAGTTGCAATTTCAACTCCCTCACTTGAAAGTCGAATTGACTACATTATTCTTGCAGACCGCCGTGTTACTGTGCAAATGATAGTTGATAAAATTCAAGTAAGTACTGGTACAGTTCATAACATTATCTGTAACAAGCTGAAGTACCGCAAGACATGTGCAAGATGGGTACCAAAGGCGTTGATGCGACAAGGAAATAAGGCTGAGAGTGTGCACAGCACTAAAGGAACGTTATGAAAGAGAAGGTGAGCACTTCCCCAACGAAATTTTAACTTTTGATGAAACTTGGGTTCACTATTATTAGCCAGAATAAAAAGACACAGCATAGAGTGTAAACACACCAACTCACCTGTCAAGAAAAAATTCAAAATCCAAGCAACAGCATGAAAAATCATATTGACGATATTTTGGGATGCTGAAGGTCCAGTTTGTTGTTATTATCTCTTAAGAGCCACGTGCAACGAATAGCCAATACTACGCGGATTATCTTTTAAACAAGATGAAGCCAGCCATGAGAGAGAGAGATGTCGTGGATCTCAGAGAAGAGTTGTGATTCTCCAGCAAGACAACATACGTCCTCATATTGCTCAACCAACGCGTAAAACCATCGACAGAATGGACCGGGGAATACTGCCTCGTCCCTCTTACAGTCTTGATTTGCCACCTAGTGATTTACATATGTTTGGTGCACTGAAAGATGCATTACGTGGGAAGAGGTTCCAGGACAACGAGGACGTGAAAAAGTTTGTGGGAAATTCGTTGAAAAAAACGTTGTTTTCGCTGGACCAATTTGTCTCTTTAATTACTGAATGACCCTCGTACAAATCTGACTTGCCTGTATGTGAATGTTGTCACACAGTTTTGCGTTTACTCACACATTACTGTCAGTATAATCCGATGGAATTAATTTGCACACAGGTTACAAGATATGCTGGGGAAAAAAACAGACACTGAAAGCCTTGTGCTTGAAGCAATAGACAGCATCCCCCTTCAGTTTGGGTACATTGTGTGCATCACGCTGAAAAGTTTCAAAAATAAAACTTCCACAGGGAGGCGAAGGTGGATAAAAGCCTTGAATGTATCATCCTAAATTTACATCACAGAATTAGAGTTAGTGCTGTTGATACCTACTTTTCGTCTACTTTACTCTACCATATCTTCCACACACTTCTCCAAATCAGTAAAGTATTTTGATCGCTAGAAATTTCAATAATTTTTTTTATTTCGTTCTAATATTTGTACCCTATCTTGAGTAACTGAGATTTGATTGCATATATTTTTGTAATTGCTCAAAGATGATTTCTCTAAATGTGTCGTATTGTCATTTACATTTGTAAATTGAATTTTCACTTCTTGTCTAATTAAATCACAATGCTCGACTATTTTCGTTTCAAACTCCTTAGGTAAATTAGCTAAGGTTTTCTGTAATTTGGAAATTTGATCTATTTTTGTGGCAAAATCTTACAATTTTTTGGTTATTTTGAAATAGTTCATCTAACGGTTCCATTTTATTAGACATTTCGTCTAGTTTATTTGTTTGTTCATCTAATATTATGTTTTAAATCTATCTACAATTTCCGCTAGGACTGTGCTATCTGTACTTCAGGTTGTGGTAGATCTGTTATCTAAATTATTGTACAAGTTAAAGATTATATCAGACTAAAACACTTAGTTGTTTATCAATATATGTACACTATCAACCAATGATACTGAATGTCGTTCACAGACAGTTTCTACGATTAAAATAGCAACATGTACCACTACAAACCCTACAATTTGTTACATCCAGGTATTTAATTTTGGGTTCCCCATTCCAACTGTATCTCAATAATATACTTTTTTTTTCTAATCAACGGTCTTCTGCCTAGTTCGGTTTGGCCCACCACGAATTCCTCTCCTGTGTTTTCCGCACATACTTTTCCTCTCCGATTAAGTGCAGAACCTCCTTATTTCTTACATCCAATTAATTTTCAACTTTCAAGTGTATCATCACATCTCAAATACTTAGATTCTCTTCCGTTCCAGTTTTCGCACCGTCCATGAATCACTACCATAGGATGCTGCGCTCGAAACATACATTCTCAGAAAGTTCTTCCTCAAATTAAGGCCTATGTTTCATACTAGTAAACTCCTCTTGATCAGGAATGGCCTTCTTCCGAGTGTTTTGATGTCCTCCTTGCTCCATCCATCATTGGTTATTTTTTTTCCTAGGTAGTAGAATTCCTTAACTTCTTCTGCTTTGTGACCATCGGTCCTGATGGTAGTATACTAGTCACCAGATACTACGTTTTTGTCGTTTCATAAAGCACAAACTTACACATTTTTGAAAATTTGAAGCAAGTTGTCAATTTCTGTTCCACTTCGAAATCTTACCAAGATCTGACTCTGAATCTTTGCATTACATTATTCAGGAAGTACTTCGTCACAGATAACAACATCTGGGAAAATCTGAGGTTACTGTTGGTACTGTCAGCAACTTCATCAATATACAACATGAACAACAAAAGTCTCGACACACTTCTTTGGTGAACACTTATAACTACCTCTAGGATTATTAGGGATACAAATAATTTCTGACTCAAAAATAGATAAAAAAATTGCTGTCTCGCGATTACTTGAAATATTGGGACTTTAATCGTTAATTACTCCATAATTACAATAGCAATCTTATTCTTACCATGTGCCTGTAGTTTGCATTGTGTGTAAATTGTGACAGTACATGAGTTTTAAATCTTACTTCTAGCATTGTGATTATGTATTTCTTTATTCTTTTGTTGCTCTTTACTGCCACAATGATTATCTTAAGTACATACAAGCTATGAACAGTTAATATCATAATTCTTTAAACAAATTTCTGCAGGACTCCCTGGCACATTTCTTTCCCATAATTCTATGAGCCTTCTTTTGTAGGATAAGTATACTTTTCATATTACCTTTACTGCTGGATACCCATTCCTCTATCCCATAGTGTAGAGGGGGTAATATATATTTGCCATCAGAGAGGTAATGTTACAAAAAGTTCTCAGTTTTATGAGGACATGTATGGTAGTAGATACATGATTAGACCAGTTTAACTCTGGATAAAGTGTGAGGGCAAGAAATTTTGTCGAGCATTCTTTTTTAATATATTCATCACGCATTAAAATTTGATTTTCGTTTGTTTTTTGTCTCCCAGCATCAAATTCAAAATAGATGGATTTATTTGTATTTAATTTTCATTTGTTTTCATTAAAATACTGCAGAATTATGGATGCTGCAGTATTGGATTCCACTTCAAACTGGATATAGCCTGGATTGTGGCATATTAATGTGGTATCACCTACATATAAGATAGCTGTAGCGGGGTTTGTTATAGTCTGAATATCATTAACATAAATTATGAAAAGAAGTGTTCCCTATATTGACCCCTGAGGAACACCAAAATTAATGTCAGTAGTGTTTGATTTGTATGCTTCCTCTGTAGTGCTAATAGACATAAACTGCTTCCTATTTGTCAAGATCAGGCGATGGGCTGTTTGTCCAGCGATAGGGGTATATCAATGCTCTTTGTAAGTCTAGAAAGTTGCCACATAGATGTTATTTATTGTCTACTGCTTGAGTGACATCTCTGATCAAGTTGGATGCTGCTGTAATGGTGGATTACGCCTTGACAAACCCATATTGCCTCTTATAAATAACTGTTTTGCTTACCAGGAATTTCCAGATTCTTATTTATATTACTTTCTAAAAGATTTTGGAAATTATGAGTCGAAAGTTTTCTACTAGGTTTTTGTTTCCTTTTTTAAAAATAGGCACGACTTGAGCAATTTTCAACTCATCTGGAAATAGATCATCTTCCACATGAAAGTAGATAATTTCTGCTAAAGGTGATGCAGTTTTATGAATACATTTCTTAACAGTGTTCAGACTAAGACCATCATATCTTGATGCATGGGAATTCTTCAAACTACTCACTATTTTAATTCTTTATTTTTCACTTGATGATGTGAAAAATATACTTCCTGACGCTGGTGTTTCTCTGAAAATTTATTTTTAAGCTGATTGTTTATACTGCAGCCAACAGAAGCAAAATAATTGTTAAATGGGCCTGCTACCTTTTTCTGATCAGTTTCTTCTGTGCCATTTATCAGCAAGTGATTTTAAGTTGTTTGTTTCCCATATTTAACTATTTCTCTATTTACTAGTGACCATGATGGTTTGGAAATATTTTTTGAGTTTTGAATGACTGTTCAAAAATGTTTCAGTTTTTCAGAAATTAGTAGGTCTGTATAGTGTTTCTGACACTTTTTGAACTCTTAATTCTTTATTGCTCAAGTCATTATGACCTCTTCAGGAGAGCAGAGACGAAACCAGAATAGGATACAGGATTCCAAAGGTGTTGTGGTATTACAGTACCCCGAACAGGTTTCACTATCACAGAGAGACATAGCTCTTTAAATCTCTGGCTGAAATGAAGGGAATAGCTAGTGAAACAAACAAACAATTTGACAATTAGTGTGTGAAAAATACATGTTTTATATGAAGTTTTATCAGTCAACTTTCTCATATACAAGATTAAATTTTTCTCACTATACTAAAAAAACACAAGAAAAATACAAGTGTATAAAATTTATGTTTTATCATCTTGATGCCATTTTGATGCACTCCATTGAATGTTCTATAAGATTCCTAATCACTATGTTCAATTGTTCATGTATTACTACCTAAGAAATTGTGTCTGACCTCTCAAAAAATGTTGTGTTGTGAGATGGATGTCAAGTTATGGATAGAGTATCAAATTTTTTTAAAAATATGCAGTCACAAGTAAACCGTAATCATACATGTCTCAACTGGAATACCAGACATTAGATGCTATATCAAACCGATTTCAATGTCAATAGGCTAAAGAAATGTATCATCTTCCAAATTTAATGGTCAGAATAATCACATCTCTATCAGTGTCCTCAAATAAGTGTGAAGATACATCAGTAAACAAAATTAATTATTTCTCACAATAGCCACCATCTCTTTGCAACTTCTGCGCCTCTTACCTCCATGAGATTATCAAGTGCAGTGAACAGTCAATATAAAGAGCTGTGTATTACCATACTCCACTTGACATCACTTTGTTACAACTGCTTCCTCAGTTCATTTTAAATTTGCTTTAGCACAAAATCATCATTAGCTAACTCATAATACATATATCTCATAACTGCTAATTAATCTGATCACAGTGTAACTTCCAATTCAGATGTATGGTGAACTGTACAATGTAAAGAGTTATTCTGTGTAAATAATGCAGTGTGACAAAATTCAAGTTGATAACGTAAAATCTGACCTACTATACCAGACAAAATGTACTTTGTGTCCATGAACGATGTAACAGATTCAAGAATTATCCTACAACATATCATAGTAAAATACTAATTTAAAGTATATACCAGAAAATGCAAAGGAAAATGCCCTTCCGTCTATTAAGTGAGACCAAAGTAGTCCATATAATCATACACAGTTCATCCACTCATAGCAAATGCGATTGCAGCAAATGACTGTAAGGCCACAAAACAAGTTATATTTGAAGAAACTCATTTACATCTTAACATACAATCAAATGGAAGAGTTAACACACACACACACACACACACACACACACACACACACACACACACACACACACACACACACACACACATATATATATATATATATATATATATATATATATATATATATATATATATATAATTTCACATTCTGGCAGGGGTAAAATACAGGAAGCGAAAGGCTATTTACCATTTGTACAGAAACCAGATGGCAGTCATAAGAATCGAGGGGCATGAAAGGGAAGTAGTGGTTGGGAAGGGAGTGAGACAGGGTTGTAGCCTTTCCCTGATGTTATTCAATCTGTACATTGCGCAAGCAGTAAAAGAAGCAAAAGAAAAATTCGGAGCAGGAATTAAAACGCATGGAGAAGAAATGAAAACTTTGAGGTTCGCCGATGACATTGTAATTCTATTTGGGGAGCAAAATAACTGATGATGGTCGAAGTAGAGAGGATATAAAATGTAGACTGGCAATGGCAAGGAAAGCATTTGTGAAGAAGAGAAATTTGTTAACTTTGAGTATAGATTTAAGTGTCAGGAAGTTTGTAAAAGTATTTGTATGGAGTTTAGCCATGTATGGAAGTGAAATGTGGACAATAAATAGTTTGGACAAGAAGAGAATAGAAGCTTTCGAAATGTGGTGCTACAGAAGAATGCTGAAGATTAGATGGGTAGATCACATAACTAACGAGGAGGTATTGGATAGAGTTGGACAGAAGAGAAATTTGTGGTACAACTTGACTAGAAGAAGGGAAGGTTGGTAGGGCATATTCTAAGGCATCAAGGGATCACCAATTTAGTATTGGAGGGCAGCATGGAGGGTGAAAATCATATAGGGAGACCAAGAGATGTATACACTAAACAGATTTAGAAGGATGTAGGTTGCAGTAGGTACTGGGAGATGAAGAAGCTTGCACAGGATAGAATAGCATGGAGAGCTGCATTAAACCAGTCTGTATATACTATACATGACATCCAAAATCATGAGCTCACAACTGAAAAACAGGTCAAATGGATATAGTAAGCAAAACTACATGAAAATAGAATCTGGCATAAGACACCTCAAACCAAACTGAAAATGTTCAATGCCTATGTTTGTGATGATCAGACTGTCCCAAAAAATCCAAAACGGCAGGTATCAACCAGTAAGAAAATTCTTTTATCAAATAGCTCAAACCTCAAAATCCATAAGAAATAAGTATGCTAATACGTGAATCAATAGGATGTAAAACTTCATGTTCCAAACAAACGACACCTACTACTACAAGACAAGCAGAAGTTTGCATTAGGAGACCAAAGGTTCAGTGATACAGTGAAGAATCAACAATGATTACAACTCATGTCAAATACGGGAAAATCTTCGAGACAAACAAAATTATTCTGGTTCATACTGTAACAAAACGTGGCAAAAAAGTTTTGTAGGCGATGTTCTGTCACTGTGTAACTGTTTCATAGAGGGGGTCCAATGTTGCTCACATCCGTAGGTCTAACCTTAAAGTGACCCCTGGGTGCTGCTAAGGGAGCAACAACGAAAAGGCGATCAGACAGAAAGTCTCGTTTAACCTCCTGATCAAGATACAACACAGAATTATGACGATTATGAACGACTTCTCAAAGGGCCCTTTGAAGGACCAAAATACCACTAGGGTTCTGGGATCTGTCCTAGTTGTGTGTCAACTAAACACTGAAGGTATTACTGGTGCTAAAAGTGAAGCCTTGTCTAAATTGCTACTCTCTCATGACGTTTATCTGGTAGTCATACAAGAAACACACAACAGTTAGGAAAAGCAGCTGCAATCCAGAGTAAAAGTACCAGGATACGATCTTCTAGGAGCATCGTATCATCATGCCTATAGTATTGCTACATATGTGCGAAATACTATAGATAATGCCTTTTTTCTGTCTACTAGCACTGAGAATAACATCCACGCCATTGTCATCAGAGTAGCCCACACTGAGGTTTCAGACTACTACAAACCTCCAAACTCCAACTGGCCCAATCATGTTGCAGCCATCTGACCACACCCAGCAGTCTACGTTGGGGATTTCAACAGTCACCACCAGAATTGGAAATACAAAACTAATGATGAAAATGGCGAAGCAGTAGTGGAATGGATGGACAGAAACAACCTCTTCCACGTCTTGGATGCCAAATATTGAAGCACGTTCAACTCAGCAGCCTGGAAAAGAGAGTACTGTCCTGATCTATGCTTTGTGTTGAGAGATGAAGGAAAAAAACCTCTACCAAATACTCGAAAGGTGCTTAATGACTTTCCTCATAGCGAGCACAGAAATGTGATATACGAAATCGGCATTCAAATCTTACTGATCACATCTCAGCCATTGACCAAGCTGGAATTTCATTAAGACCAATTGGCCTGGCTTCACAGAAGAACTTGATAATTGTATATGTTGAATACCATCTACATATGAAGCTTATGGACGATTTATAGAAGTATGATATCTTCAAGAATGAAACATATCCAAGAGGATATCACAAAAAATACATTCCTGGATGGAGTGAAGAAAGCCAAAACCGTTACCAACAATTTACTGAGAGCAATGACTGTGAAATTGGAGATCAGCTTCTACACAGCCTAGATGCAGCCAGGAGGAATAAATGGGAAGGTAAAGTTAGCTCACTTGACTGCACAAAATCAAGACGAAAAGCTTGGTCTCTTCTAAGAAATATTGGAGATGGAAAAACAAATGCATGGATAATGTCAGAATCCATAAAAACAAGATCTCCTCGCATATAGTCATGATTTCCAAAAGCAAAAGGAGCAGAAATCTTACTGAGGATATAGAGAAGCAAATGAAGCTCCTTAAACGCAGCTCCCCTCTGACACAATCCAAACCATTTAACGTGGAAGAAATAAACACCGCCATAAGTGATACTAAATAGGTAATGCCTCTGGTGATGATGGCCTACACCCAGAGTTCTTCGCTCACTGTGGAAAAGAGGCTCGTGCCTGGCTAGCCAAATTCTGCACTGATAGTCTTGAAAGAGGCCAGATACCAAACTCTTCAAACAGACAAAGATTATTGCTATACTGAAGAAAAATAAAGCAAGTGAAAAGTCAGAAAGCTGCCGCCCTATTGCCTTGCTCACTGCTGCATATAAACTCCTGGAAAGACTTTTACTGAACAGGATAGGTCCTGATATACTCAAGATAATTCCAGTGGAAAAGGCGGGCTTTAGACCCCACAGGAATACAACAGATCAAGTTATGTCTCTTACAACTTAATTGGAAGCAGGCTATCAACGAAAACTGAAGGACTTCAGTGACATTCTTAGATTTAACAGCGTCCGATGATACAGTATGGAAGACAGAATACTCTACAAACTCGTTAATCTTATCCCATGTAGAAGAAATGCACGACTTTTGAGTCAAAGACAATTCCGTGTGTATAAGGGGAAAGATGTAAGCAATAAAAGATTGCTGAACAACGGGCTCCTCAACGGTCAGTACTTGCTCCCTTGTTCTTTAGTCTATACATTCCAGACATGTCAGAGATGCTTTCAACGAAATTCGGATATGCAGATGACTGGGCAATTGCTATCGGAAAACAAACCATTGAAAAAACGGAAGAGATCCTGACAGAAGACCTCAAGAAGCTGGCTCAGTACTTCAAAAAGTGGGGACCCAAACCAACCACAAGTAAAACTGAAGTTTGTTGCTTTCATCTAAACAACAAAATGGCTAATAGGGAGTTAAAGATGTGCATGGACAACCAGCAATTGAGAGACAACAGATATCCTAAATACCTCGGGGTCACATTGTATAGAGCACTGTCTTTCAAACATCATCTCCAAAATATTGCTGCAAAATTAAGAACTCGCAACATGTGGAACAACTTGGGGATATAGAGCCGCAACTCATTGATGCAAAGCTCTATGGTTGGTGTACTCAACTGCTGAATACTGTGCTGCTGCCTGGCTCAATAGTGCCCATACAAATATCATAGATATCCAACTAAATACCGCAATACTTCTTATCACTGGCACAATCAAATCTACTCCGATACACTGGCTACCAGTACTAAGTCATATCTCCCCACCAGATCTCAGACCTAAAGACGTTCTCTTAAGAGAATTTAACAAAATAATGGACAACCCAGAAGTACCGATACATTCTGACATGAGCAATGCAAAGCTAGTCCCCTGTGCTCGAGAAAACCACTAACAAGAGATGGCATGAACTTGAGGAACAGCAACTACCAAACTACCATTGAGTGGCAGAAGAGACTTAACAACAAATGCTGCCTAACAATGCCTCCTGAGAATAAGATGCTGCCACCTGGTTTCAACCTCCCTCGCAGACAATGGTCCACACTAAACAGAATCCGAACCACCATGGGAATTGTGCAGCCTCCCACTTCATGTGGAACATAACTTCAATGCCTGAGTGTGACTGTGGTATTACAGCACAGACGATCCAGAACATCATCATCGAATGTAGGACAAAGTATAATGGCAGTGCTAGTGACTTTGCTCTTGTGACTCCACAAACCATAGACAACATTCGTAATCTAGACATGCAAGTGTACATTTCAATCATGATAGATGTTGTGTCTCTAGCCATACACTAAATAAATATTTCATAGAACATTCTAATACATATGGTTGTTTGAAGATAACTACATATGTTGACACTTAAATGATTCAATAGGAAAAGCAATGTAAGTACTCAATAGTATCCTGAACAAGCAGTTGAGGAAACACAATGACAAAACTTGTATATATATGGATGGTATCATGACATTGATGTGAGAATGTATCCCAACAGAAGTGGTTCAACATGGGTGATGTGAAAGAATCTACCACTACATGGAGGTTAAACTGAGAGAGAAAACTGAATGTATATATGAAGGGCTCTCTCTCTCTCTCTCTCTCTCTCTCAGTCTCTCTCTCTCTCTCTCTCTCTCTCTCTCTCTCTCTCTCTATATATATATATATATATATATATATATATATATATATATATATATATATATTCTGTTGCATAAAATTTCTTATATATATATATACATATATATGAAATTTTATATAATAGAAAATACGTTGGTCAGTTGGTCACATGCAAAAAATATAAATGTTTAAGATGAGTATCAAAATACCACATGACAATGCCGAGCATAAAAGTACTAAAGAACATATATGATGACTGCTAACAACCAATATAGAAAACATGACACAAAGTAGATACAGAATCAAATATAATAAATGCACAAGCGTAAATCAAAGCAGGGTAATACACTTGACATACTGAAACATAGCTTAAACTCCATGTGTAATTGAGGTGTCAGAGAAACAGTTGATGTCCAGCCGGAGCATCCAACCAAAATATCTGCTATCTGACTGATGCCTTCCTCAGACTAATCAGCCAACGCATTTATCTCATGAAGACTGTGGTCATCTGTAACCATGCAGCCAAAATCCACTAATTATACTATTGTCACCCTAAGACAAAATGTTCAAATGTGTGTGAGACTTAAGGGACCAAACTGCAGAGGTCATCGATCTCTAGACTTACACACTACTTAAACTAACCTATGCTAAGAACAACATAGACACCCATACCCAAAGAAGGACTTGTACCTTCAGCAGGAGGAGCTACGAGTCAGTGACATGGCGTCTATAACCACGCAGCCACTCTGTGCGGCCATCCTAGGACATCAGCAAACAAAATACTTCTCTATCATATTTATCAAAAGCTTTCAAAGACAACACCAGATTTATGACAAAACAATGGTATTCGTTATAGTCAAGAGAAATTAAATAATAAGTAAATCATTGAAATCCATAGAATATGTGTCATGTATAAACAGAAAATAGCAGGCTAAGTGTATGCAATGTAAATTATGTAGAGTGACGCTAAAAGTTTCCATATGAATCATGCTGAATATACAATCATGTTTGTACAAAGTATTTCAGATTCACATCCCATAAAATAATCGTAAAATCATAAAGATTTGAATATTAACTTTTTGAAAAATGTAGGGTGTGGAGCATTGCTAACCAGTTATGTATAAACAACAACAACAAAAAAAAACAGAGGAAATTTATTTTAATCTGAAGGTACGGAAAGCAGAGTATCACAGTGTCAAACTATTGGAACTAAAAATAGACCAAAGGCTCTCATGGGATGACCATATAAGCTATCTGACAGGCAAAATTGCACACGTAATATTCCTGCTGTATAAACTTAGATATTCTGTTAGTAAAAGTTAATTGATGCTTTGCTACTATGCATTCTTTCACTCAGAGCTACAAGATGGGATTCTGTTATGGGGTAATTCGGCAGGCACAATCTGTGTATTCAAATGACAAAAAAGCAATGAGATGTATACAAGGATTGGGTCCAAGAGAAACCTGTATGGAGCACTTTTGTATATTAAATATAATGACACTCTGTATGTATAACTGCTTAATATATGTAAAAGGAAATATACAACAATTTACACAGACAATGAATGTACATTTGCACAGCACTCGAAACAACTGTGTGCTTGATATATCGTATTCTAGGTTGCACTGACACACAACAGTCACAAACACCTAAGTCTAAAGTTATATAATAAACTGCCACAATCCGTCAAAACCCTCACTCTCTTTAAATTTAAGGAGTTATTAGACACATGGCTCAAAAATAAAGCATACTACTCAATTGAAGAATATATTTGAAGCAATTTGGAAGGATTGTATAAACAATGAAATAATGTAACTCTCATTAACTAAATGTCTAAAACTGGACATGTGGCTAGAATCTAAGTGTAAATGGCGTAAATAACCAATGGAGTATCGAAGTATAAAGATGTTGAAGCAGATACTACATTATCTGTAGCCCTTATGCTTGCCAGACACATGCTACACACAGAGAATGTACCCCCCTGAAGGGTGATCATCTTAAACCTCAGAAAATATCATCAACGTAGAGTGTATTAAGCAAATTATTGCACCTCTCATTATCAATCACCAATATCATGACTTCAAATAGATAGTCAAAGTCAGCATGAATCCAAAGGATAGAAGTGTGTATGAGTGTGTGTGTGAATGTAGTACCAATGTATAATGATGCTGAAGGAGATACTACATTAGCTGGGGCCCTTGTGCCTGCCAGACACGTGGTACACACAGAGAGTATACCCCCTGAGGGTTGATCAGATATGAACATATGGCTTCAGCTGCATGATGTTTCGTAAACCAAACAGCCTATGTGACTTTGGATAAATTAAGCTAAATGCATTTGGATGTGGTATCTCTAAGATCTCAAACGGTTCAATGTATATGTCGAAGAACTTTTTTGTTTCTTTGTTAATTGCTTTTGACGTTTTGTAACGTTTAGTCAATATGAGGTCTCCTACTTTATACTGTGTAACTTAAGATTTTTATCATTCTTCTTCCTCTTACCATGATATGCCTCCATATTTTTCTTCACCATCTCTTCTCTCTCATCAGCAGTTAACTCTGTGTAAGTTGGAAACTCAATTCACCTAGTATGTTAGCAGGTTCCTTGTAAAAATGAACTTCATATGGTGTTAATCCTGTTGAAGTATGTTGCAAACTATTTAGAATGTCGTCAAATTATACTTACGTAAGTGTACTGATACATATGATCGCTGGAACAGTACGTTCTGTACAACTTGCTAGTTTCCCTCATACACCTCTCTGTCGGACTGCATGGCGGAGAATACACAGATACTAAAATGTGCTTAATGTTATCATAGTTAATAAATTCCTTCATGCATGAGATGTGAACAGACTTCCATTATCTGACAGTAAGGCATGTTGTTTGCCAACATTCCGAAAATAATCATTAGCAAAACACTTTATAATTTTCTTACTTGTAACCTTTTTAAAATGGTACAGCTTTTACCAGTGTTGAAAACAAGTCAGCAGTAACAAACAAATATGTGTAGCCTTCTTTAGTGCAGGGAAGTTGACCAAATAAATCAATTCCCACTACTTCTGACTAACCTTGTGGAATTATGCTCTGCATGAAACCTTTATGCTTCTAGTTGGTAACCTCCACTCTCTGACATCGATCACAAGAACTCAAACACTTCCTAACCCTCCTAGAGATATTATCAAAGTACCCATTTCCCTTTATCTTTTGGATACACTTCATCGCTACACAATGGCCATAACTTTTATATATATAGTTAATCAAAGTCTAGGCCACAAACGTTCCACTTATCTGAACTGGGACTACTTGTTGTATATAAAATTTCTTCAAGCACTTGCTAATACTGTTTTACCTTATCACATCCTTTCTTACCTAAGTAGCTCTTGAGTAGTTTCCATGTCTCATCCTGATTTTGATTATGTCTCAGTTGTCTACAGATTCTCACAATTTCTTTCTCTTTTTTAATACCTTGAATGTACATGATCCTAAAATTCCTATTCTCTTGAATATTCTCACTTTCCAGGTTATCTCCTACTGGTGATCTAGGCAGAGCATCAGCAACTACACCCTAATCACCTCCAATGTAATGGATTGAATAGTCAAATTGCTGTAACTGCCCACCTGGTAATCCTACTTTCATATAGTTGACACTCCTCAATGTAGCACAAAGCTTTATGGTCTGTTATATACTATGATTTCGTGTCAATCTAAATAATTTTTGAATTTTTTAAACTTCTAAACAATGGCTAAAAGTCCCTTTTCTGTGACTGTATAATTTTTTTCCGGCTTTTCTAAACTTCTACTGGCAAAACTAATAGCACAGTGCATGGTCTCTCCCTCAACTTCCTTCTGTTGAAATAAACAAACTCCTAAGCCATAATCACACCCAACTGTCATTATACATAATGGTAAAGTTAAGTCTGGTCTATGTAAGATTTCACAATTAACAAGATGTCTCTTAAGGGGAGTTAGAAGGGGAAAAAATTTCTTTGCACATTTTCGGATTTTTATCTCGTTATGAAGTATGCAATTTTCCACACACACACACACACACACACACACACACACACACACACACACACACACATATATATATATATATATATATATATATATATATATATATATATATATATATATATATATATCATATGATAAGTATTTTAGTTGCTTTTTTAATATATACAGCGGTCGAAATTGTTAAAATTTTTATGTGCATTACTTCAATTATAATAAAGTCGGTAATTTTTTATATAGAAAGCTGTGGACTGCTGCATTATAAGTGTTAAATTACCTGTTTGTATTAATAGCTCTATCAAAAACAGTATAGTATCGTTTCACAGGATAAACACTCATTGTATGTCGAAGTGCTTACGTTTTTCCTGGAAAAAGTGACGAATAGATAGGTTAACCTTTCAAAAAGTAAAGTATGACGCTAAAACGAAGTGTTTTTAAGAAACGTGGGTTTCATGGTAACAGATTTTCGAATAAAGGTAAACATTGTGTTCAACATATGTCGTGTGAAGTTACAGACAATGAAATACAGGCAAACTCATCAATATCTAGAGAAACACCTATTAGTGCTTCAAAATATTAAAATAAAACATTGTGATACACAGTTTTCTCAAAACGAAAATGATGTAAATGGTAGGCTAAGTTATATTCTCATAGATTTACTCATCCTAACAAGGGGGTTAGGCGACTGTGTGTGTTGTAAAATATGTAGAGGGCCAGTTAGTTTACAAGAAGACAGTGAGGTATCAAATGTACTAGCCAGGAAACGTATAATTAATTGTGTCAGTTGTAAATATACTCATTCATTTTGGAATTCTGATAAGTGCAGAGATAATTATTTTTAAGTAAATGTTAGGAGGATTTGTGGATTGAGAGCTAGTGACAAAGGACGCACTGCAGCAGAAACAATGTGTGCCATGATTAATATGCCATGCCCACCTTGCAAAATCGACAAGTATGCAGGATTTATTGGAGGTGCTGTGGAATATGTTGCATGTGAGTCAATGAAGGGTGCTGCAAATGAAGCTGTTGAAATAAATAGTAGTAGTAGTAGTAGTAGTAGTAGTAGTTTTATTCATCCGTAGATCTCTTTTTACAAGGAAATAGGACATGTCAAAGTATTTACAAGCTTAGATCAATTTACAATAAGCTAATTCGTATACACATATATTTACAGACTTCTAGAGACAATCATTAGATTTTACTCCTGGTATACAATAATTTATTTACAAATAACTCATTAAATAATGTAATGCCACACTATTCACTCATATTTCACTATCAGTCACTGCACACACTATACACACATTGTTTCATAACACTTCACTCACTACATACACATACACACACACACACACACACACACACACACACACACACACACACACACACACACACACACACACACACACACACACACACACACACACACACACAGGTGATCCTTGGGCCATTTTCTGTACTGCAAGTTCCCATTTGCTATCCTGAAAAACTGAGTCAGCATCCCTTCATAATGAGTGAGATGTTGAGCTCAGAAAGAGGAAGAGGTGTTAGTATTGTGCTATGCATAGCTTGAGGGGAGAGTGTCTCTAGAAAGGAAAAAAGAAGAAAAATAATAAAGTGAAGGTGTTATGTGGAATATTGGATGTTTTATAATCATCATTATTATTATTATTTGTTTGTATAACATTTTTTTATCAAACCCCTACTCTGCTTCATCTAAGTAATCCTTCAATGTATAAAATGTATTGCATAACAGGTACTTTTTAGCTGCCTTCTTAAATAAGTGTATTTTTGAAATTTCTTTAATCTCTTTTGGTAATTTATTGTACAGTTTTATTCCTTGGTAGAAAATGCTGTTTTGAGTTTTATGTTTATTTTTTCTTGGTAAATGTAAGTTGAGTCTATCTCTTGTTGCATGGTCATGGACAGAGCTGTTTGTGCAGTAATTGCCAATGTTACTTTTGATGTGTACAACTGACTGGTAAATGTGTTCACATGGAGCAGTTAAAATTCGCAGTGTTTTGAACAGATCTTTACAATGAGCTTGACTACTATTTCTGGTTATTATTCTTATGGCTCTTTTCTGGAGTTTGAAAATTGTGTTCATATTTTGTGGATTTGTTCCCCAAAAAAGAATGCCATAGCTAAGAATTGAGTGTACATATGAATAATATGTAACTAAAAGACACTGCATGTTACACACAGATGATAGAATTCTAAGGGCATAACATGCTGATGACATTCTGTTTGCAAGTACCTTTGTGTGTTCGTACCACTTCAGCTGAGAGTCAATATTCATTCCTAGAAATTTTGCATTTGTTACACAGTCTATAGAGGTGCCATCTACATTTAATTTAACATTGTCATTTTTCCTCTTCAAACTGAAGTTCATGGCATTAGTTTTCTTTATGTTTAATGTCAATTTGTTGCTTATTGACCAATCGTAAACTTCCTTGAGAGTTTCATTTGCTTTCTCGGTAAGGAGTTCTCTTGTTCTCTCAGTGACTATAATATTGCTGTCATCAGGGAAGAGAATTTTCTCACCATGAGTAACACTACTGGGAAAGTCATTGATGTATATCAGGAATAGTATTGGTCCTAATATGCTACCTTGTGGAACCCCTATATTAATATGTTTTGGTTCTGATAAGTATTTTACTAAATGTTTAGATCTATTTGAAGTATGTGTTATCTCTACTCTTTGTACCCTATCTGTTAGGTATGATCGAAACCAGTCATTAGCTACCCCTCTTATTCCTAATGCTTCTAATTTATTTAATAGAATCTTGTGGTCGACTGTATCAAAAGCCTTAGAAAGATCCAAAAATATGCCTGTGACACACTCATCTTTATCAAGAGCATTAAGTACAACTTTTGTGAATTCTACTATGGCTGACTCCGTATTTTTGCCACTTCGAAAACCAAACTGTGATTTGCTTAAAAGATTGTATTTATTCAGATAATTCATTAATCTGTCTTTCATAATTGCTTCTATTATTTTTGAGAATGCTGACAGCAGGGAAATGGGCCGGTAATTTTCTATGTCTTCTGCATTACCTTTCTTAAGCAAAGGTACAACTCTTGCCTGTTTTAGCTGCTCTGGAAATGTCCCTGATGTGAAGGATTCATTTATTATATTTGTTAATGGGCCTTGTATAATCCCTATGCATTGTTTCAGTACACACATTGGTACATCATCTAAGCCTTCTGACTTTTTATTTTTTAGCTTTTGAACAGTTTTATTGACTTCATTCTCTGTGGTTGGAAGTAACATCATTGTATCTAGTGCAACAATTTTTGCAGGTGTTATATTTGTTTTGGGGAATTTTTGCTGTAACTTCTCTGCAATACTTGAAAAATGCTCGTTTACATAGTTTGCTAAGTGTTTTGGATCATTTATTACCTTATCCCCCTCCCTTAGCAGTATGTTATTCTGCGTTTGTTTGCCTCTCCCCGTTTCCTTTTTTATAACATCCCAGACAGCTTTGCTTTTATTCTCTGCATTATATATTATTTTGTCATTAAATGACTTTTTTGTAGCAATCAGCACCTTCCTATAAATCTTTTTGTATCTATGATAGAAATTTAAGAATTCTGGATCATTGTGAATCTTTTTCATGGAACTGAGGTGTTTAAGTGTTTGGGAGGACTTCTTAATACCTGCTGTTATCCATCTGTTTTTGTGAGATGTTGATACAGTCATGCATACTTTTGGAAATGCTGTTTCAAAGTTCAATTTAAACAATGTGGAGAATTTGGAGAATTTCATATTCACATTGGTTTCCTTATACACTTCATCCCAGCTTTGTTTTTCTAATTCTTTTGAAAAATCTTTTATTTTGATTTCTGATAGATGTCGTTTATAGGCTTGTAGTTTAGGGAATGATTCGATGCCTGATTTTACTGTTGTTATTTGACAGAGATGGTCTGATAGTCCGAGATCTTTTACAGCTACATCACATTTTTCTCTGTCTATATTTGTGGCCACATGGTCAATTACTGATGCAGTCATTGTAGTAACCCTTGTTGCACTATTGACCAATAGTGACAAAATGATGGTATGACTGAAATACCAATAGTTTTTGTTGGCACATGGCAGAAGCATGGCTACAGTTCTAAGAATTCTGTTGCTATGGTGACTAGTGTGGATACTGGAAAGGTAATAGATTTCCAAATTTTAATCAAACATTGTTATAAGTGTAAATCAGGGAATGAAGAAGAGCATATCTGCGACAGAAATGATGAAAGAACAAGTGGTGATATGGAGGCCTCTGCAGCTAATGAAATTTTTAGTCGAACTGAGAAGGAAAGGGGAGTGAGTGTGTTACACTAATTCTGAGATGATGGAGCTTCAGAAGCATATAACAGCATGGTAGCCACTCAGCCTTATGGTGAGAAGATTATCACAAAACTGGAACATGTTGGTCATGTCGAGAAGAGGATGGGCACCATGTTGAAAAAGTTGAAACGAAGTTTGAGAGACAAGAAACTTTCTGATGGGAAACCACAAGAGGCAGGTTTAGAGACAAAATGATTTATGAACTGCAGTAGTGTTATGAGATGGCCAATAGAAATGATACTGGGGATTTGTTGAAAATGAAGCAGGCAGTATGGGCTACCTTCTTCCACAGACTGTCAACTGATGAAAAACCAGTACACCGCCCTTCGCCCTGCTGGACCTGATTCATGGTGCCATTACTGCAATGCCCAGCACTCAAACATTTCATACAGCCATAAACACTCAATCCCAGCAGCAATCTTGGATATCATAAAATCTGTTTACAGAGACCTGGCAAATCCTGAATTACCAAAGAAGTGTCTGCATGGTCAGGCTCAAAATCCCAATGAGTCGTTCAATAATCTTATATGCACTCGATGACCAAACATTTTTTTTTGTTGGAATGGAGACACTAAAATTGGGGGGTCAGTGATACTGTTATTATTTTTAATGGTGGCAACATTGGTAGGGTGGAAGTTATACAGCATACGGGAATTAATCCTGAAGCAAACTGCATCAGAGAAATTGAACGGATGGACAAGTTTCGCATTGATAAAGCAGAGTATGCAGCACAGTTGGCCATTAAAGAGTCCAGAAAGAAGAAAAGAAGAAAAATATGGAAAAAGATCAAGAGAGTGATATATAGTATGGTGCAGAGTTCTTCTGAGTAACCAAACATAAAAATTTAAGCATGTATTAAGCGAGTTACATTCTTCTGAAGTTTTAGAAGCGTTTCCTGAAAAATTTACATTTTCTGTTGCACTTTTCCCTAAATCTCAGAAACCGCTTCAAGTAGAGTATTCAGATTTTCATAGAGTACTAAAATTCATATCTTGAGTCTACTGAACTAAAGGAAGAACATGATGTTATGTATAATTAAAATTATTTGTGATAATGTACAAAAAAAGTACTCAAAATTTAACTGTGTAATTAAAAAATGTTATTTCCAGAAGCAGTGGCGGAAATGCAATTATTGTAGTTTAGTAGACTCAGAATTTACAGTTTAATCTCTTGTAAAAGTTTCATGTTAAGTCACTAAATTTAACGTTGTTATGATAGGGCATTCAAACTCCCTTAATGTCATCAAAAGCCTTTTACGTTCGTCAGTCTATTCCCAAATTCTGTTCTTTTTCAAAATTTGAAGATGACATGGAACATTTAAAGCTTGTGTCCTGATATATTTCCTATAAAAATTGCATAAACCATAAAATGACTTAAGTTCTTTCCTTGATTTCAGTTTGGGAAAATCTGCAATGGCCAACAATTTGTCTTCAAGAGGCAGTATTCCTTTCTTACTAATAATGTGCCCAAGAAATTTCACCTCCTTTACTCCAAATTTACATTTTTCTAATTTTAATGTCATACCCCCTCCACAAATCTGATTGCAGTTGCTTTCATAATTTCCATACGTTCTTCTCAAGTTTTATGGACTACCACAATGTCATCCACCAAAACTAAATCCAAAGCCCAGATAAATTCAGCAATGGATAAGTTTAGGCCAAAAGGTACTACACATTATTGAAAACTTTCCCTGTTATACAAAAATGCAGTATATTCCTAGAATTGGGTTCAAAAGTGATCTGATGAAATTCTGCTGTCAAACTTGTGAAATAATCTGCATAATGAAATTTATACAATTCCTCCATCGATTGTTGGTGGGCAGTTTTCTTTTCTTGAAATTTATTTAAATGTCAAGAGTCAAGTACTATTCTAACCCCACATCTTTCTTGGCTCCTACAACAATAGGATTGTTGTACTGATTGCTACTCCTTTCTATTATGCCCCAACTCTGCAATTTCTCCAACTCCTTCTCAACAACCTTCCTCTTACAAATAGGTACTCCATAATGCTTACTGAAAAATGGTTCATGTGGTCTCAGTTCTAACTTGCACATGTAATCTTTTACTGTGCCTGGCTTGTCACTGAAAATGTTATCATATTCCCACAGGAATCCCTCCAAGTCACTTTTTACATCACTACTTAAGTTGTCTGCTGAGTTAACTTTATCCAACACGAATTCATAAAAATCGTCACTACCCACCTGGTTATCAAAATACTCATTACCTTCATCTAAATAGTTTCTGTCATCAAATGCTTCTACTCCCCTTAAATTATTATTACAATTCTCATTAAACATTATGTATAATTTAGTTTCACCATGAACACCAGATTTTGGATCAATAACATTTAACTTCATATTTAAAGAGTCATACCTAGCATTACCCTTCAGTATCCAATCCATCCCTAACATCATCTGTTCATTCAGGTCAGTTATTACCATGCATCCTTGTTTGAATATAACATTACTGACAGTAAATGAAATTAATGCTCGTCTACTTATTAATTTAATAAGTTCCCCAGCGGTCCTTTCATTTTTAAGTTCAGTAATTGGAAATTCAGTATACCGTTCCATGTTTTTTAATCTATTTCTTAATTTATCAGATATACCACTTACCGGGCTACCAGTGTCCTATAGACAAACTCCCTTCCAGTTGCCTATAGATATTTCAATATTAGGACCACCTAGTATTTCATGCTTATCCCTTCCATACTCTTCTGCCAATAAATCATCTTCAATATCCCTACAATTTAAACCAGCATTTACTTGAACCTCATTTCCAAATTTAAGTTGTACAGTACTTAAAGGTTGCTTACAATTAGAAAGTGTGAGTTTAATGCTATCCCAGTAATCAGCTCTTCTTACAGACTACCGATACTCTTCCGATACTTTCAGGATCTTATCACTAATTACCTTATCTCGATCCTTCTTACTGTAACAACAATCTCATATCTCACTGACCTCAATGGGTATCAACTGATTTTCATGTACCTGTTTTTCCGACGGCATATCATCATATCCTACCATTCCATTACTCATATCATTGTCTAGTACTTCCACATAAACCATACCATCTAATTCATCTTAAAATAATCAGCATCAGTGTCAATAGTCTCAAAATACTCATTAGCAACATCGTCTGCACCTACATGAATCTCAACGTCAACTACATATGTCTCCACATCACAATCACAATCAAAAGTACTTGAACTTGTATCAGCAGGGATATAAATATAATTTAACTTAGTTATATGATCCTTACTTTCCTCCACATCTTTTTCAGACAATTCTGAAAATTCATCATAACAAAATAAGCTAACTAAACCACAGTCATCAGCATCATCATATATGTTACTATTACTAAACACACAACTCTCATCAAAGAAGTTAGTCAAGTGATCTGCTCTAAGACTAAATTTATTTTCTACTCTACTAGTATCTTCACTCATTTCTACACCTACGTGGATACTCTGCAAATCACATTTAAGTGCCTGGCAGAGGGTTCATCGAACCACCTTCACAATTCTCTTTTATTCCAATCTCGTATAGTGCGTGGAAAGAATGAACAGCTATATCTATCCATACGAGCTCTGATTTCCCTTATTTTATCTTTGTGATCGTTCCTCCCTATGTAAGTCGACGTAAACAAAATATTTTCGCATTCGGAGGAGAAAATTGGTGATTGGAATTTCGTGAGAAGATTTCGTCGCAATGAAAAACGCCTTTCTTTTAATGATATCCATTCCAAATCCTGTATCATTTCTGTGACACTCTCTCCAATATTTCGCGATAATACAAAACATGCTACCTTTCTTTGAACTTTTTCGAAGTACTCAGTCAGTCCTCTGGTAAGGATTCCACACCATGCAACAGTCTTCTAAAAGACAACGGACAAGTGTTGTATAGGCAGTCTCCTTAGTAGGTCTGTTACATTTTCTAAGTGTCCTGCCAATAAACGCAGTCTTTGGTTAGCCTTCCCCACAACATTTTCTATGTGTTCCTTTTAATTTAAATTGTTCATAATTCTAAAACCTAGGTATTTAGTTGAATTTATGGTTATAGATTAGACTGATTTATCGTGGAACCGAAGTTTAACGAGTTCCTTTTAGCACTCATGTGGATGACCTCACACTTTTCGTTATTTAAGGTCAACTGCCACTTTTTGCACCATTCCGATATTTCTTCTAAATCGTTATGCAGTTTGTTTTGATCTTCTGATGACTTTATTAGTCGATAAACGACAGCGTCATCTGCAAACCACCGATGTCGGGTGCTCAAATTGCCTCCCAAATCGTTTATATAGATAAGGAACAGCAAAGGGCCTATAACACTACCTTGGGGAACGCCAAGTTCTGTCAGCATGAACTACCAAAATGCTTTATCATAATCAACTTCGTTTATCTAGCAATTACTGTGTTTATTGTGGTGCCTGCGACCTGAATTTCGCCTTCTTCTCCTACCTCCAGCCTGATTTCTGTAATTGTTCTTCACCTCAAACTGACATGCTCGCGATGAGGTGCTCACCTGTTTTCATAATTGTTATTTTCGTAGGATCTATTACCATTTCTCTTTTGATTACCTCTACCGTGCTCATTCCTATTGTTGTTATTATTCTGGTTGTGATGGTTTTTACCAAAATTACTATCACTTTTATTACGTCATATCTGTTGCTGTTGTTCTGTTGGCCTTGTGATAACACCCCTTTCTCCCAAGCATGATCTAATTTATCTATGTATTTCAGAAATTTCTCAATAGTGTTGTCTAGTCAGTAACCATGACTCCTTTGAAGACAGCCAGGTAAACGCCGTTCCAGAGTGTACATTTGGATTAATTCGTCAAGCGGTTTATCTAAGTGTGCTAAAGTTCTAAGCTGCTTTTCACAAAATTTTTGCATTCTCATTTCCCCCTGGCAAAATCTACTTCCATTCAAAAATTCTGATTTTATCCGCGCCTGCTCATTTTCTGACGAAAATTTGTTTATATATAATTGTTCAAACGTCATTTCTTGGTTAACATGCTGGTTGGCCCAGGATAAAGCTTCGCCATCTAAAAATCGTTTAACAAAGTTCACTTTCATATATGCTGGCATGCTTGGTGCAAAGCTATCCTACGACTGGTGCAAGTAATCGACAAGTTGTAGTTTAAAATCACCCAGAAAATTTTTCGTAATAACGTTATTACAGTTGTTTTGAAACATGTTATTACCACTATCTATAAACCGTTAAACATGTTAGCCTCTAGATTTACAACTTAAGAGTTGACCATGTGAAGGTTATTTGATACTTCATTCACTTTCCTGTTTACTGTAGAAATTTCCTCAGAAAAAAGCATAGAATTCAATTTTAGTTTCTCATCAGTGAAATTATTTTAGGTTTCAGTATAAGTTTGTGTGTTCTGCAAATCTGACTTTCGCCTGACAAGCCTGACAAGTTCGTCAATGACGATGTTTTCTGCTCTTTTTACTCGTTCGTCGACTACATCAACATGTTTGTTAATTAGCTGTAATTCAGTAACTGCAATGTTCTTCAAACAATCCACTTCAGATTCTACATTGTGTACTCTGATATTTACACTATTTATTCGTCTATTTGCCTTATTAACATCTTCCCTAGTTGCTTCTAGTTTCTGATCTACTTCTACGAGAATATCATCTACTTTTATAAAATTATTTTCGGTGTCCTCTATTTTTTTATTTTGCTCCGACATTTTACTCGTTAGTTTATTATCTAGTAACGTAGAAAATTTTCCTAATATGTCTTCTGATTGTTGACATCCATGGACAGGTGAAATTATACTACTTGATGAAATCTCGTTGCTTTGAGTGTTTAGATTCTGCATCGATGCATGCAACTGCCGACCCGATGTTGTTGTGATTCCATCTTTGAAGCCTACAGCAAATATATTGCTTCTACACATTTTAACTAATTTGACACAACTGGACAGGATGATAAAAAAAACACTTTCAAGATTATGTTTCGTATAATATTTTCAAGAGTATGTCACACATAATTATTTTTGCCTGGCTTTGGCATGCAATTTCACTTCATGACAATTAACTGTTTCACTACTCATTTAACATAAATAATGTTTTGGTACTCATGTGACAACCCAAGCTTCTGGCTGCTGGCTGTTGGTCCATTGATTGACACATCCACTTTTTGCCATATGGGTCCTTCACGTCCTGCTACTAGTATATGGCACAATATATTGTAAACAATTATATCACCTGAAATTTAATAACGATTAGCATATAATGCAGTTTCATATGCATCCCAGCTGCTTTCACCAAGTTGTAAAATAACGTTAGAAAAATGTTTCTGTACTGAAGTTTGGGATGTGTTGTGTGTGACCTTTGCTTCCCTCCATCCACTGAGCTCAGTTTTTTATTCGATAAGTCTTTGGTGTAGTATAGTTTAAAGAGGGGCTAACTCAGCTGTAAATTCTGTATACTGTATAGAATATGATAGGGATTCCATCTGACCCTGGATGTTCGTTCAGTTTTAACGATTTCAGTAGTTTCCGAACGTCACTGAGAGTAATGTCTATTTCAGACATCTTTCCAGGGCCCCAAGAATTACCTTCAATTTCAGTTCCTGTCTTGCCAGTGAGTGTCTAGAAACTTAACAGTCTTTATACACTACTAAAATTTCTTCGTATTTTGTGAGAAGTCTTTCGATAATACTCTTCTACAGTACGTAGCTGTTTAAGACTTCATGCATTTTCCTCTGGACAGCCAAACGTGATTCACTCATCATTTCTCTATGGGTAGCACTACGCTTTGTTTTACCTCTGTTATGCAGTAGTCTCAGAATTTCTAAATTTTTGCCTCGATATATACTACAGAGCTACGAACTATATTTTATTGCCGGCAGTTTTTGCTTAAATATAACTATTTTCTGTCGAAAGTAACCTCTCGATTATGGATATCGACCATTCGGAAACAATTATCGATATTAGATGTTTAAAAAGGGGCGAGTGCTGAAAAGGTTGACTAACGCTGTGTGGTTTGGTTGCGAATATTGTCAGTGTGAATTTTTGTTGGAAGTGAATTCTAGTAAAATGTGATTGACGACACGAGATATTTACTGTGTTTTGTGTATCTGTGTCATATATCAGTGACATGGATGGGCAAGTGTGTGTCGAAGAAGCTAAAGCAGATATCACTGATTTAAAGCATGTTCTTGCTGTTTCGGAAAGAGAAAACAAAAGTTTAAAGAAGGAGCAGACGTTTGCTAGTGGTCGTGGAAGTGTGCAGCATAGGAAGTCCTTTTCTATTCTCTCAAAGTTAATTGACAAAAACCAGAAACGCTTGTTACGTTTAACTGAATTAGAAGACACGCTTACCAAGGAACTGTTGAAGGTTTGTGCCGAATTGACAGCAGTAAACAACGATATATCAAAAATTGAACTGAATAATGAACACAAAAAGCATCGTGCCAAATCGCAACTTTCGAAATTTGGGACACCTTACTTTAGACACAAGGAATCTAGACCTGCCGATAACTCTGATGTTTTGTTGTTACGGCAGATTGGTGATATAGGATATGTCGATTTGCCAAAACCACAAAGTTGGCTAGAATCTGAAAAGAAATGTGTAGTCAAGGCCATTGAAACTGAAGAACGAAACCGGCAAATGAAGGATATCGAAATAGAAAAACTTAAAATTAAGAAGAAAATGCAGACCTGTGATGAAAGTGAGCGACTGGACCTTCAGTCTGAACTTGACAGATTAAAGGAACAGGCTTGTTTAATGAAATATACGAATGGTATTCAGTTGTTTCAGAACAGCCCTTGTAAATATGATTGGTATAAAATCTCGATTGTAGATTTGAAAGGCAAGCATAGCCCACAGGAATGTCAAGCGATGTGGACGCATTATCTTCATCCAGCCGTTAACAAAGGTCGTTGGAAGAAAGAAGAAGACGAGGCATTGAAAATTCTTGTGAAGAAATATGCATTTAGCAACTGGGATACAATTGCATTGGAGCTTAATACAAGCCGTTCAGCATTTCAGTGTATGTGCCATTATCAGAACAGACTTAACCCACAGTTAATGAGAAACATCTGGGACGAAAATGATGATTATACACTCACAGTACTCATTAAGTCTTTCAGGAAAGGAGATTATATACCATGGAAAAAAATTGCGTATTGTTTTAGCAATTGCTCAGTTTCAAATGTTGTATCACGTTGGAAAACCATAAACCCTGACACAGTTAAAGGAAAATTTTCAGAAGCAGAGGACGTGATTCTCGTTGCAGCTGTCAGGAAGTTTGGTAAAGATTTTAAAAAAATATCAGACCATTTTCCAGGACGAACAAGTGCACAGCTGCAGGAGCGGTACAAATCTTTTTTAAAAAGTGAGCGTGATGCGCAGCCTTGGTCGCCAGATGAAGACAGGCTGATCTGGGAGAAAGTTAAAGAATTTGGACACAACTTTTCTCATATTGCAACATTCTTAATGAACCGTAATCGAACTCAGATAAGACATCGGTATTACAGGATGCTGGACTGGCTGAAGAAACATCCAGGTGAAGAGTATCCTGCATGCAGGAGTGGTCAATTCAAAATAGCTGAAGGACCAGATGAACTTTGGAAAAAGGTTGTGAATGTTATGAAGGACAAAAAAGTGAAATTTAGTGAAGTCAATGGTGATGCACTTATGGACGATGATAGTTTTTCAAGCCTCAAAAGCAAGTTGAAATTAAGGAAAAGGTCTGGGGTAAGACCTGGCCACCAGAGGACGTTTCATGATGTTGATTTAGAACTTGCCAATTATTTCTGTTGTGTTTATCCACAGAGTGGGGGGAGGCATAAAATCAATTACACCAATGAGGAAATTGATACACATGCTCGTACCACATCAAAGTTCTTAGAATTTTTGTGTGCAGATTTGAAAAGTGTGCCTGACAGTGAAATTGAGAATGACCAAATGCTTTCCAGGTTAGACAAGTTGGTGCTGAAGAGAATGAATGTCAATGAAGATGAGAATTCTTCAGCTAGGCAAGGATCTGCTGGTGCTAGTGTAAGTGCAGAAAGAACTGAGAATGATTCAGAAAATTGTACTTTAAGTACATGTAGGATATGTAACATTAAACATGGTGAAAGATCTTACATTAATGTCTGGCATAATACAGTACCTCCGAACCAGACCTCACTCATAGGAATTCGTTCTATTATGTTGTGGCGCAATGTTTTGCAAGCTATGATTTCTCCACCTAAAATTAAGACTGAGGATACATTTGAGGAATGTGATCAGCATGAGAGAATTAAAGTGAGTGAAGGAAGTTGTGGAGCAGACGCAGATGAAGAATGTAGTGAGTGTATAAAGGAGGCGAAAGCTGTATTTGAAAAACATTCAGGTATTTGGAAGTCTCGTTTTCAGTCTGTTTTTGCATGGGCAGCTTTATGTAGTGAGTTTGCTCCTATGTCAGAAGACACATGCTGCCTGGATGCTGAATTTAGTGAAATAGGTCTTGGCAACAATGGTGAGTTAATGGACGATTTGGAGACTAGAGAGCCTAATGTAAATGTCGGAAGGAAACAAAAGAAAAAGATAAAACTGAAATGATCATTGTTCTTTTTTTGTACACTATGTTGTTAGATGTCAGCTAGGTGTACTAAGTTCAGAGAAACAATGCAGCTGTGAGAACATGAGTAATGTAACATGTTTTATATGTGTAAATATTACTGTGTTGGTTGTGTTTGCATTAAGTCTTTCCAAAGCTAATGTCACATCAGTCTGAAAATCCAATTATATAACTTGAAAAGATGTGTGTCTCATACATTTACCTCTCCAGAAGACAGTTCATGCAAGTGTTTCTTGCATTGAGATGATTTGAATGTAAAAATGCATTTGTTGTGATGCTTTAATGTTCTCTTCTGCTTTTTTCCCCCAATCATATTGTTCTTAGCCACCAAATTTCCTTGACATTGCTTATCTAGTTTGAGTGTACATGCAAGACACAGATTAATGACCAGATGTATGCATTTATATGTGAGCTATATGTGGATACTGGAAATATTGGATAGAACCTCATATGTAACAAAGGAAAAGTTTTTTGTTTATAGATGGCTCATTAAAACGTTTTTTTAGTATTATTATCTGTTTTGTGCACCTTTTATACATTTTGGGGTTACATGATAGAGAAAATTCTGAGTTGTGTAACATGTCAGTATGTAGATTGGTAGAGATGTTAGAAACTGGTTTACATGCACTATGTAAGCTTCAGTTGGGGAACCAGATAGTTTGGTTATGTCCTTAAAGTTGTACATTTTGTAACACATGCCAAAGTCATAATAAAAAATGAAGCACGGCAGGTGCTTTCTTAGAATTACTAAGTAGTTGCAGCTTATGTGCTAGGACTGACAATTACAAAACAACAATGGTTTTGTGAATGCTGCAAGAGTAAGGGTCTGTTTACAACAAATATTGTTAAATTTCATATTGTGGCTGCATGGGCTTTCCCAATGTAATGGTTTGTGGTTGACTCCTTGCGTTTGCTGCAACATACTCGATATTTCAGTGATCCACTGTCTTGCAGAGAAACACTTTAGCTGCTGAGCCCTGCTGAAAACTGATAACAAGACTGGAAACCATTGTCCTATTACATTTCATGTTGCTAATAAAAATTGACTATGCTTCAGTTGGGGAATCAGATAGTTTGAAGACATGATTATTACTATTTTATTTTTATTTATTTATTTATTTTGTACGATCTCTCCCCCCCCCCCCCCCCCCCCTCTCCTGTGTAAATGAAAAAGGACCTTGCAGTGAAATGCATAATCCCATAATGTAAAATTGGTGTGGTCTACAGGAAAATTACTTTTGTGTCTTGATTGTGTTTGTATAAGCTGGAATATGCTCGCGTATTGTGACTCAGGTTGGACTGTAGCTGTGTGTTCACCCAAATGTGTTTATGTTGAGAGCAAGGAATACCACATTATACACCCATTTGGTCGAACTATTTGTGTGAATTGAATTTGACTTTCGTGTTCTGCTTGCAAGTTCTGCAGTCAGTGTCTGCTTGTGTCTGTATATGTATGGATTGATATGTGTGGGTGTGTGCGCGCGCGAGTATATATCTTTCCGCTTCCGGGATTGGAATGACTCCTTACCCTCTCCCTTAAAAACCACATCCTTTCGCCTTTCCCTCTCCTTCCCTCTTTCCTGAAGAAGCAACCGTTGGTTGAGGAAGCTAGAAATTTTGTGTGTGTGTTATTTTATTGTGCCTGTCTACCGGCGCTTTCCGGCTTGGTAAGTCTTGGAATCTATGTTTTTAATATATATATTCTGCAAAAAAAAAAAATCCTTCCCTCAGATACAGACCTCCAAAGATGACACTGTGAACACCATTTTGAAGATGTGAATTTTGGAAAACATTTTAAAATGCTGTATCTCTGTAACAGTTCTAGACATTCTGTTAGAGGTTTTTTCTTCTTTTTTAAGATAATTGCTGTGTGATTATAATAGTATCCTCCGTTTGGACACATGTCAAAGTTCTTTTACTGTCACCTTTGAATTTTTTTTATAATTTACAGAATTATTTATTTATTTTTTAAATCTGCCAATCCCGAAAAGCTAGGTTTCTTTTCTGTTTAGTACCATGTAGTACTATAGTCTGTAAAGGAGAGCTTCTACTTTTAAGTTGAACAGATATAATTTTTGAAAAATCATTTTTTAAATCTGCCAAAGGTAAGGTATGTCTTCACTGAAGTTGTTTCTTACTAATTTCTTTGTTGCAGTTATTTCTTATCCATTTCGTTGTCACAGATATTTCTTACACTTTGTTGTAGCTTCTTGTCAGTTTTTGTCATGGTTGTTCATTGCAGGTTTCTGTGTTGTAGTTGTTTAGTGCTAATTTTTTTACTGGAGACACTTCTAAGAAATCTGATACCATCCAGTGAGTTCTTGAGTTCTGTGTTTTCGTGAGGAATTTGCCAGTTGACACAGCTGCAGTATGTTTTGTGAAAAGGACTGTTTGAAATGTCTTTTGACTGTGGCCATAGGAGAGTGAAGTGTGCTGACTATTTGCATATCCATAAAAGAGTGATATAAAGACAAACAAAATAACACTTTGTTCAGGTTGGGCATAAGTGTTCTCATTTGGAGACTCTGTTTCAAAGTGAAGATGTTTAAATGACAACTTTTTGTGTTCTAAATGTTTTGACAGAAAAACAATGACAGTATCTGTACAAGGTGAAGCCTCCCATGGTGCAGATTTTGTGTCAATAGAGGAAGAATTAAATACCGTGAATCAGTCGATTACAGAGGTAGATGTTAGTCCTGTTAAGAAACCTTTGTCATTGAAGTCGAGTCATAAGCTCTATGCATCAACAACACACAGAGAAACTACCAAAGCCTTGGATGAATACACTACAGCAAAACTGACCACACTCTTCAAAGTAGAAACTCCATCTTCAGATGAAAATGAACAAAAGCACTCTTGCACCTCTTGCCAGGAATTTTTCACAAATATCAATTCAGCTTTTGAATATTGTGCATCCTACAGTGAAAAGGTGCAAATTTTAATTATTATTCCAGAGACATTTTCAAAGAAAACAATTTTGAACTACGTCCCATCAATATCCAAGTACACGACAGACAAATCAAGAAATGTGAGGTCCGTAAAAGGAGTCTTTGGAAGACCAGATCCCTATTATGGTCATCCTGTAGAAGCAGCTCAAGTTCAAATAGTACAGTCATTTTACCTGGAAGATAAATGGAACTGTTCTCACCAGAGTGCTAACAAATAATGATACTATAACTGTAACATTTGAAGGTCAAAATGTTGTGAAAGTGAAGTGGTAAAAGAGTAGCAGTATTTAAGAAACTTTTGCAGTTTACAAGAGCAACTATACAACTTCACATATTGGAAGATCAAAATTTTATGCACTATGACCTAAGTGGGTAGTTCCACATCCACCTAGAGATGTCTCTTTATGTGTGAAATGTGCGAATTTTGAACTTTGTGTGATAACTTAGAACATATTGGAGCACATGACATAATACCTTGGTTGGGCATGTGAAGTTGTTAGTAGTTTGTGATGTAAAGTGAGATACTTGTTTGTTTCAAGAATGTGGTGACTGCCCTGGAAAGGGAGGGCTGTATTTACAGACATTTGGCTTGGAAGATGTAGCAGATAACTCTGCAGAAATTAGATATGTGGCATGGTAGGAAAATAAACTAATTAAGAAAACTGTTGCCTTTGACTTTTTCAGTGATGAACTTGGTAAATGGTCAGTGAAAGCAGTAACACTCCAGCATCTGAAGAAATTGCAACACCACCACATTGCAGAAGCAAAAGGGTGTGTACAGGCTGAAGAACTATGTTTTGTGCTTCCCTGTGATTTTGCTGAGAACTGGTTTGTAACTGTCCCACAGGAAGTACAAGGGTATTATTTGAGTAATGACCAGGTTTCAATTTTTACAGGAGTGACATATTTTCAAAATAAGACCACAGGTGTTGCAGTTATAAGTGATGACACAGGACATGACCCAGCACATGCTTGCTAGCAACACACAAAATTCTTCAGCTGCAATCTTACACATTCAAAGCCCTAATCCTTTTGTCCAAAGAGGAAATTGAAGAATTATATGAGCAGAAAAAAGAATGGTCCAAACAAACTACTCCTGTGAAAGGAATTCAGAAGACACATTTTTGGGCTCAAAGTGATGAGTTAAATCATATTGCATGCACTTTAAAGAGCATGAAAGAAGAAAGTTCATTCATTCGGCCAACACCCCAGAAACAGCAGGGCACTATTCAGATTAACTACCTGAGAAGAGGTGTGTGTGTGTGTGTGTGTGTGTGTGTGTGTGTGTGTGTGTGTGTGTGTGTGTGTGTGTGTGTGTGTGTGTGTGTTGACTAATGAGTCTCCTACTCATCTTTCAAAACAAAAATTGTGTTAAATAAGGCAAGGTTTTGGTTTTTACGAGCCTGTTATTGTGTGGTAGTAAAACAAGTTTTATGTGTGGCAAAAATGTCAATTGTTTATAAAACCTGTTCAATCTAAAAGTGGAAGCTGTCCTTGTCAGAGAATGTAGAACTATATGGTACTAATCAACAGAAAAAAATCAAAATTTTATGGGTTGGCATTTTTGAAAAAGGAATCTTTTCCATAAATTATAAAAACATTCAGAACACTGTAGCAAAAGAACTTCGACAGATAAGTCCAAATGGAGGATTTCTTTGTAATCATAAAGTATTTAGCAACAAAATATCTAGAACTGTTCCAGAGATTTAAAATCTTTTTGAGAATTGCCATCTTCAAAATGGTTTGCGCAGTGTTCTCTTTGAAGGGCTGAATCTCGGAGTGGAAATTTTTTTGGAGAAAACAAAAAAAAAAAATGTGTCTTCCTTACTTAATCCTTAATTTTAACATGTGCTAAATTCAATAACATCTGAGACTATGAAAGTAAGATTTTTTCCTAGCCCGCCTGAATTGATATGGACTACGCCAACCATTTTATTTTCATTGGACATACTTTGTCATTTTTGAAACTTCCTGGCAGATGAAAACTGTGTGTCCGACCGAGACTCGAACTCGGGACCTTTGCCTTTCGCGGGCAAGTGCTCTACCAACTGAGCTACCGAAGCACGAATCAGGTCCGGTACTCACAGCTTTACTTCTGCCAGTTTTGTCATTTTCGTCTGAATCATGGACTATAGCATCGAACTTTTTCCACTCACTGCTCTTCCTCTAATGGAGCATGTTTGCAATTGTATGCACTGCATCGCTTAATTTTTGTCTTACACATTATAGTATCTCAAACCACAGCTTTGTTAGAGGCCGCCTGATCCCCACAATTGGTCATTTCACCCAGTTAGTGCCACTATATATACACATCATCACGATCATGTATTCAGCTTCTATACTAAGTCAGGACTAGCCTCACTTGAGCAAGCTCCAAGAAGAGTGACCGCAACACTACCGTTCGCAGACTCGTCATACTGGTGGGAAGTATAGTGGGAAGAAAGGACTCTCTCTCTCTCTCTCTCTCTCTCTCTCTCTCTCTCTCTCTCTCTCTCTCTCTTTCTCTCTTTCTTTTCCGTGTGGCACGAGGACTTTGAGGATGCTGCCCACATTCTGTTGAATTCTTAGTGCTGTCCCCATGGCATGTCTGTTAAAGCTAAAGCTGAATTGATATCTCACTGCAACAAACGATATGTTGAGGTAAATAAAATGGAAAAGTTAAAATTATCCAAAACGTGTTCAGGGTGTAGGATTTTATATTAAGATTGATTAATTACAATAAAAAGACTGTTGTTTATTGTTAACCACACCTAGGTATAAAGTACACCAGGGCTTCCCAACCTTTTCAGCTGGTGGACCCCCTTCTTCAGTCGAAAATCCATGGCGGACCCCTAGTCAATCAAGAGCACAGTAACTATAAATTTCAGAGCGAAACCCATGGGAACTGAAAGCTTCTTAATGCAAGTGCCATGTTCCCAATAACCCCCCCCCCCCCCCAACCTCCCCCTCTCTCCCCGAAGTACCAATAGTCTTTGGCTTAGAGATGAATGAAAACAACTTGAAATTAACGATCCAATTTGAATTCCCACTGTATCCAGACACTTTCTAGTGGATTTACTCCCTTTGTTCAACACACTATAGCCTGATTAAAATTACTTGGTAATTGACGTTTCACACATTGGAGCTGCCTTTCTCCAAGAGCAATCAATGTCACACCCAAACTGCTTGCTGTTGACAAGCTGCTGCTTGTCTGTTCACTTCCACTGTTTGGCAGCTCTTGTGTAAGGAACATGCATATTTCGTAACGCGCGCGCGTGTGTGTGTGATTGGAATTACACCTTACCCTCTCCCTTAAAACCCACATCCTTTTGTCTTTCCCTCTCCTTCCCTCTTTCCTGAAGAAGCAACCGTTAGTTGTGAAAGCTTGAATTTTGTGTGTATGTTTGTGTATCTATCGACCTGCCAGTGCTTTTGTTTGGTAAGTCACATCAATTTTGTTTTTAGATATATATGTAAAGCCATTTTCCAGTTCCACAATCGATTTTTGTGCCCATGTAAACAGCTTGGAAAGTCTAGTTATTTTTACATGTTTGCATATCTACTGAACGGCAGCTAGCAGGCGGCGTTGCAACTGTCAGTTGGTAGCTGGCAACTGGCAGGCGGCATGGCAACAGTTTAGCCACAGCTGACAACTTCAACTACTACTTGGACACTATATCGTGGCAGTCAGTCTCGACTGTAAACAAATTAGGAAAACAAACAGACCGACTCTCTTATTTCTATAAAAGAAGACAAAGCATTTCACAGATCGTAAGATTTTTTTCTCTCTCTCTTCCCCCCCCCCCCCCCCCCCCCCTTAGGAAACAATTCTGTCAGAGGAGGTTTACCTTTTACAAGGTGGCACGTGAAAAAGTTCTCATTTGTTTATGCTCGTAGCCAGTTGCCACAATAAAGTGTCAGAGTAATAGCAAGTAATTGTAATTGAAGTATAGGCAGGCCATTTTTTTAACTGAGTGGACGAAAATATTATAAAGAAAAGAAATTAGCTTTAGAGATCATTTTAATTTTCAAAACAAAAATATCAATGCCAACAGAATTCAATTAATAATTATTTTGTAAATGATAGAAGACAGAAACAAAATTCCTACAGAGTTATAGTTTGGGTGCATTCACTGAGCATCTACAAAGAAAAATGCTTTCTTCTTTGCTATAGATGAGTCTATAGGAATAATAATGGAATCCTAATGTGATGGTTGAGGGTGCTTCTGCTGACACTATTTTGAAAAGTTAGGTTTAATTCTTGACAACTGGAGACAGATGCTTGGTTCTGCATCTAGACAGCTTCGGTACTTAGTTTTGTAGGCAGCATAGGTTGAGAATCAAGATTCACACATGTATGTTGTGGCAAACAGAAGTAGTACACGTTTTGCCTTTTCAACAAGGGGGTAGTATTTCTTGTTATCCAAACGGATCCAAAAGTGTAACCGTCAATGTCAAAACTTGATTTCATGGTAGGGTCTGTGGCAATTTCTATCAACAACTCGTATTCATTTGATGATAGAATGTTCGGCTTTTTGGATACAGTGAACGGGTTGACCACCCATTCGTATTTTTGCAGCTTCTCATCTTCAGCTGTTCGGAAATAATGCTCCAACAATGACATCAAGCTTTGGAGATGTTCCAGGATTTGATGAAACAAATTCTTCCCAAGTGCCAAAGTTTTGTTTTTCAAAAGTCCTTCAAGAGAGGAAAACACTCGACCTCCTGCTCCTCGACACACACTGTCCAAAAATTGATTTTCCTCTTGAATGCTCTAACTTTGTCGATAGCAGTGACCTTTGTTTCACTTTGCCCTTGGAAAAAGAGATTCATTTCGTTCATTTGGGAGAAAATATCTGACAAATAGGCAAGTATACACTGCCAATTTTTGTCATTAACAAGGCCTACTAATTTGGTGTTACGCTCCAAAAGGAAAACCAAGACTTCCAATCTTAATTTGTACAACAGAGAGAGTGCATTCCCATGTGAGAGCCACCTCACTTCTGTGTGGAGAAGCAGGGAACGATGAGGGCTTCCCATATCTTCACACAGTATTGTGAAAAGTCTTGACTTCAACGACCTTGATTTTATGTAGTTAATGGTTTGAATGGATTCATCTAAAACTTTCTTGAAGAAACAGGCATTTGTTCATTTGTTTCATAGCTAAAGTGTATCTGTGGAGAGTACAATGACTACTGCTACAATTCTTGGTGTTTTCTTTTATTTTCGTTATTGCTCCGACTGTAGGACCATCATAGCTTTTGCACAATCTCTGCACACATCTATGCAATTAGACCATGAAGCTTCGTTAGTCCTTAAAAAGTCATCCAATAGATGGAATATTTCAGCACCTGTTGTGTCGGCGGGTAGTGGTCTGCACAATAAGAGGTCCTCCTCGAAACATCCAGAGTATTCATAACGGACAAAAGCCAATAAAATCACTAATCCTACAACATCAGTGGATTCATCTATCTACAGAGAAAATGAATTGTGTTGGATGTGAGAAAGGAGAGTGTCTTTCACATCATTTGACATGTCAACAATGCATCTCTTGACTGTGTTGTTTGATAATGGCACAGAAGATACAAGCTTTACTGCTATTTCATCTGGCACACAAGAAACAATATCATTAACACACGGTTTTATGAGATTTTCTGCAATGGTACGAGCTTTGCCTGTTTTTGCCACTCGATAACTGACCAAGAAAGAAGCTTTTAATGAATTTTCAGTAATTGTTTTTGCATGAGTTTTTATGCAATGCTGAGAAGCAGCTAGTTCAGCACTCTTCCTATTGAAAAAATTAATGTCTTTAGCCTGTAAATTGGGTTGAGTACCTTCAATATGATGGCCCAATTTAACTGGAACCATTGAACTGTTCGGAAGGACTCGCGTACAAATTACACAATGAGCTTTGCCCCCTTTGTCTCTATAAAGCCCATTTCTAAATAGCTTTTGTTGTACTTACACTTCTTGGTTATTCCACTTCCACAGGATATTGCAACAAATGGAGTACTTGCAGCGTTTTCACATAACAAATCCGGTTGTGGAGCTTCTTGTAATTGTTCTTCCTTTGGTCGTCCTCCCTTCTCATTCATTTCAATTGGAAACTTCTTTTTTTGTGAAGGCAATGTAGAAACTGCACCCTTCTTCAATGATCCTGACTTCAGCCACCGATCCATGTTAGAGGTAATAAACTGGTCAAAAGTCGACTTATGAAATAGCTAGTGCACTGACAAAGCAAGTTTAACATTTAATGATGCCCGGGGCCGTAAACGTGCCAGCAAGCGCTGTGATTGGTCAACAAAGCTCGCTCCGTGCATGCGTAAAAGATTTCAGTGCATCGAGTGCCATAAGCCGGCGCACAAACGGCCATCATATTGTTGCAAAACAGTCGATCAGAGAAGCTGCATTCTCCGGTAATAAACTGTGTATGCATTCTCACTTAGGAACAGCAAAGGCTGCTTGGGAATACGACCTGAAGTAAAAGTACACATGTTTTTCAAAAGAAAAAGGGCGATTGATTTGATTTTCACATTTTTATTCAATAATTTAACTCATTATTTTACATGATTTGGTGAAAGGTGGCCGCAGACCCCCTAGAAAGAGCCGGCGGACCCCTAAGGGGTCCGTTGACTACATGTTGGGAAGCTCTGGAGTACACCATGCCTATTCCTTCATTATTGCTTCAGCTAACACAGTGATAAACTGTGTCGTCATACGTCCAAGTGAGCAGCTGTATATCAAATGAGCTATGTGACAAAAAAACTTATAATCCATGAAAAAAAATTGCCCAGATTACGAGCTAGCAGCATAGTACCATAATGAGAAAGTTGTCTATGAGATAACTGGTGATCGAATAAGCGATTGGCTGGGTTCTGAGGCAGCTGCACTGTTTAATGCTTTGAGTGCGTCATTACTGTAATTTAACATTTGTACATGGCAACAGTGTGATATAATGAATGTTTATTTTATTAATGTTCATTTAAACAGTGCTTTAGCTCATTTAATGTAAGTTAAACTGAGATTTAACTGTGATTTTGCTCACACATGTTTACCTTGGTAACATGAGGACAGCTGTTCTTCAGACATGTACAAAGTAAGCTGCAAGGTCACTTGTGTTATGCCCCTTTGAGGGTTAAATAATTTTATAAAATATTTGATGAGGTATTGGCACCTGAAGATGAAGATGATGCTTTAAGCTTCAAAACCGTTCATGGAATAAATCAAGAAAATTACTAGCAACGGAAGCAATTTTTTATTCTATAAACAAATAATTTTACTTCTTTACCACTCTTTCCTCCGTGTTTGCTAAATAATCCTTAACTTTACAGTATGAATTACTCAAGGAGTGTGAAGGGCACACTAACAGAACTTTTTGCAAATAGTGCAAGGAGGGATGCGAGGACTCGAAGGGTAATTGCGGTATTTACTAGAGCAGATATTTTCAGTCAGAGGCATTCTTAAGAGGTAGAAAAGTTACTCAGAAATTGTATTAAAAAAAATAAAAATAAAAAATAAATAGAAGTTTGTTTCATCAAAACAGGAAGGCGGAACAAGATAAATGAGCTAATTTTCTGTTTAGATGATTTGCATAATTCTGAAGACAGATGTTCTGTACCTATATGAACACCATGTAATAGAAGAGTCAGTGTAGTAACATCTAAGTGGTAATAGGCTAGCATTGTGATAATGCAGAATTAATACTGTATAAGGAATGGCCATATATGTAAAACACTGACAAAAACACTGAAACAAGATTTTTTTTATAGTACTGAGGACAAAAAAATTGTTTACTGTTGAGTTGTTACTAAAGAAGACATCTCTTACAATTTTAAAAGTGTACATGCCTCCATCCTCCAAAGGGAAACCACAAAGAAACAAAATAAATAAATAAAAAAGAGAGAGAGGAGAAAAAGAAGAGGAACACCTCACACTCTAGAGAGTGCTTTGCAAGGTATGGATGTAGATGTCACTTCAAAATACTAAAATAGCTGTAATGACAAGATACAGTGCCATAAGAATGAAATAAGAGGTGAAAGAAATCAGGGCTGTAAGGAAAGAATTCTATTTATGATATTCAATACATTTTTAGTACAGTAATATCCATTTCTGAAAGTCCCATTCCTGAAATGTGTGGAAATAATAAAACTAAAGGCAATAAAACACGTTGTAAACAGTAAATGAAAATTCTTATAGTTGATGGAACAATTACTGATCTAGTATTTAATTGGTTTCAGAAGAAAATAACACAGTATAACTAAAAGTTATTGAGTGCTACTGATAATTTATCTCGTGAACAGGAATAAGTGAATGGAGCAGAATTTTTGAATGATTTTCTTTAGAAGACCATGTCTTACTGCTGTAAGTGATAACATAATACACACTACAAACTTTCCATTTTACACACATTGCACAAGCCTCCCCCTCTATGTGGTGAATAGCAGTTTATCCTCCTCGTAATATTGTTGTTATTCCAACATGGATTTTCCCTTGTTTGAAGATTGTACTACATAGAGAAGTCTGGAGGAAGTATCTAACAGTGGATAGCTAATAGCTGATGCTGAAAATCATTCCTAATAATCTTTGTAGAAGTGTTTTACCTCATCCTCAGATTCTGAATATGTTACTCATTATCATCATCATCATCATATCATCATCATCATCATCATCATCATCATCATCATCATTTCCCCCTTTATCCAACATCTCGTCAGGTTGGGGTGTCAATGGTACTTTGCCACTTTACTAGGTCTTTCCACCATTCTTCTCTCACAATTTGGCTCCATAGCAGGTTTCTCCTCCTTAAACTCATCTTTATTGTACCAATCCATCTTGTCCTTGGTCTCCCTCTTGGCCTCTTGCCTCCAATCTTGAACTCCATCATTCTTCTTGGCATTCTTCCCTCTCCCATCCTCTTCTCATGCCCAAACAATTTTAGTCTATTCTTTTCAATTTTCTCAGTCAACTTCTCCACTCCAATTTCCTCCCCAACATCTTCGTTTTTCACTCTGTCTCTCCTCGTCTTCCCTAGCATTATTTTCAGAAACTTCATTTCACTGGATTGTATCCTACTCTCTTCTCTTCTAGTCATAGTCCAAGTCTCTGAGCCATAAATTAGTATGGGTGTGAAGTAAGTCTTGTTATAGCACCAGCTTGCACCTCATTGGCACTTCCCTTCCCCACACCAAGCACCCTCACACAGTGGTAAAATGTACTACTCTGTTGTATTCTTTTGCTAATTTCTGTCTCCAAACGAGCATTCTCTATTAAAACACTTCCCAAATATTTAAAGTTGTCCACTATTTCAATATCCCGTCCCTTAATATGAACTAGTCCCTTGCCCTCTCTATCCCCTCTGGTTACTACCATGGTCTTGCTTTTCTCCACACTAAATTTCATTCCATATTTCTTGACCTTATCATTTAGGATGTCTATTTGTTTTTATACCTCCTTACTGCTTGTTCCCCACACCGCAATATCATCCGCAAATCAGCTTCATCTCCCTTCCTCTATGAGCTGCTTTCATCTCACTGACTATTTCATCCATCACCATCATAAATTGTAGTGATGATATCACACTTCCTTGTCTTAGTCACATAACATTGTTAAACCATTCAATTATTCCAACTGTTGTCTGTACACAACTAGAGCTTTTTTCATACATTGCCTAGACAACTTCAAGTGTTTGCTTTCCAATTCCCTTCTCTTCAAGATTGCCCACACCTTTTCCCTGGGAACACTGTCATATTCTCTCACTAGGTTGAGAAATGTCATCACAAGATCTTTCCCATACTCCCAATGTCCATCCATCAACTGTCTCATACTAAAGATTAGGTCAGCTGTTGATCTACCGTGACGAAAGCCATACTGCTCCTCTTCTAACTGCCCTTCCACTTTTTCTGTCACTCTTCTTTCCAGTATCCTCTCCATTATTTTTGCTGCTTGTGATATGAGTGTAATCCCTCGATAGTTGTCACATACTTTCCTGTCACACTTATTGAAAACTGGAATTATTTCCTTTCTCCATTGTTCAGGTAAACATTTTTGGGTCCAAATGCACTTTATTAGTCTATATAGAAACTGTAACGTAACTGGTCCAGCTGCCTTTATCATCTCCACAGTAATTTCATGTGTCCCAGGTGTCTTTCCTGTTTTTATTTTTCTCAGAGCCAATTTCACTTCTAACATTGTTATATCCTCCTCTTCTTTCAGACCCCTGCCCCCCCCCCCCTCCCCCCGCCCCCTGTGCTGCCGTACTTCTATTCCCTTTCCATTGCCATTCTTCACATTTTGTAATTTATCAAAGTACTCTTTTCATCTTTTCCTTGCTCTTTGTAATTCCATATATATCATCCTCTTACCACTAGTAACATCTTTTTCCAACTCTTGAGTGAATTGCTCCCAGTTTTTCCTCTTTTCTTCTGCTACCATTTTCTTACACTTGCTTTTACTATCCTGGTACTTCCTTTTACTTTCAGCTGTTCAGAATCTGTTCCATTCATGACAGGCTTTCTTCTTTTCTTTTACTGCCTCCTTCACCCCCTCATTCCACCATGGGGTCTGCTTTACCTTTCCGGACACTCTGTCACAGGTCTTGTCAGCAGAGCTTACAAATGTTTCTTTGAACTTAACCCATTCCTCTTCCACATTTTCATTCTCAATGTTAGGGATTTTACGCTTAAGTAACCCCTTAAACTTTTCTTGCATGCCATCCTTTAGTTTCCGTACTTTTATTTTCTTTTCCCTACCTTCTTTTATGTAAAAGTATGTTACTAAAGTGTGGAAATGAAAATTGAACTGTCTTTTTATTTACACTCTATATTCCCACAATTATTTAGTCACATGCAGGGATAATTGTGAGCATGGTGATTTATTCCAGAGGGGCACAACTTGTAATGTTGGATGATATTAAGACCACACATACGCAACTATGTTTGTTTGCATCCACTATCTTCTGCAGCAGTCTGTTTTATGTAAGTTGTTATCGTTTTTTCTGATTTACAAAGTATCTTCAGTGGTCATTTGTATTCATTCCTCTTGCTTGCATGTTCTGGAGTCCACAAGTCAACTCCAACTTCCACTAACAGTGAGGGAAAAGTTAGTGGATTTCATAACATGTAAGCAAAAGGAATAAACACTACTGATCACAGATCTTTGTAAATAAAAGCAAAAGACATCTTATCAAAAGCACTCTTAAGTTGCTGTAATCTTTAGATGAGAGAAAACTTAATAATTTCTGTACACAATCCTTTGGCATCAATGATAATAATAATAATAATAATAATAATAATAATAATAATCAACAACTCAACCAATTACTAAAAATAACAGAAGTATTCAGCAATGACATAAATATGGCTTTTGGAACAGACAAATGTAAGAAAATAGCATAGTCAAGGGAAAACACACTAAACAAGAAGATTACATATTGGATAACCACAGCGACTGCATAGAAGCAATGGAAAAAACAGGTGACTACAAATATCTAGGATACATACAAAAAATAGGAATAGATAATACAAATATTAAAGAAGAACTAAAAGAAAAATACAGACAAAGACTAACAAAAATACTGAAAACAGAACTGACAGCAAGAAACAAGGCAAAAGCTATAAATATTTATGCTATACCAATATTGACCTACTCATTTGGAGTAGTGAAATGGAGTAACACAGACCTAGAAGCACTCAATACACCTACACGATCACAATGCCACAAATATAGAATACATCACATATGTTCAGCAACAGAAAGATTCACATTAAGCAGGAAGGAAGGAGGGAGGGGATTTATCGACATAAAAAACCTACATTATGGACAGGTAGACAATTTAGGAAAATTCTTTGTAGAATGAGCAGAAACTAGCAAAGTACACAAAGCAATCACTCATATAAATACACTCCTGGAAATTGAAATAAGAACACCGTGAATTCATTGTCCCTGGAAGGGGAAACTTTATTGACACGTTCCTGGGGTCAGATACATCACACTGACAGAACCACAGGCACATAGACACAGGCAACAGAGCATGCACAATGTCGGCACTAGTACAGTGTATATCCACCTTTCGCAGCAATGCAGGCTGCTATTCTCCCATGGAGACGATCGTAGAGATGCTGGATGTAGTCCTGTGGAACGGCTTGTTATGCCATTTCCACCTGGAGCCTCAGTTGGACCAGCGTTCGTGCTGGACGTGCAGACTGCGTGAGACGACGCTTCATCCAGTCCCAAACATGCTCAATGGGGGACAGATCCGGAGATCTTGCTGGCCAGGGTAGTTGACTTACACCTTCTAGAGCACGTTGGGTGGCACGGGATACATGCGGACGTGCATTGTCCTGTTGGAACAGCAAGTTCCCTTGCCGGTCTAGGAATGGTAGAACGATGGGTTCGATGACGGTTTGGATGTACCGTGCACTATTCAGTGTCCCCTCGACGATCACCAGAGGTGTACGCCAGTGTAGGAGATCGCTCCCCACACCATGATGCCTGGTGTTGGCCCTGTGTGCCTCGGTCGTATGCAGTCCTGATTGTGGCGCTCACCTGCACGGCGCCAAACATGCATACGACGATCATTGGCACCAAGGCAGAAGCGACTCTCATCGCCGAAGACGACACATCTCAATTCGTCCCTCCATTCACGCCAGTCGCAACACCACTGGAGGCGGGCTGCACGATGTTGGGGCGTGAGCGGAAGACGGCCTAACGGTGTGTGGACCGTAGCCCAGCTTCATGGAGACGGTTGCGAATGGTCCTCGCCGATACCCCAGGACCAACAGTGTCCCTAATTTGCTGGAAAGTGGCGGTGCGGTCCCCTACGGCATTGCGTAGGATCCTACGGTCTTGGCGTGCATCCGTGCGTCGCTGCGGTCCGGTCCCAGGTCGACGGGCACGTGCACCTTCCGCCAACCACTGGCGACAACATCGATGTACTGTTGAGACCTCACGCCCCACGTGTTGAGCAATTCGGCGGTACGTCCATCCGGCATCCCGCATGCCCACTATACGCCCTCGCTCAAAGTCCGTCAACTGCACATACGGTTCACGTCCACGCTGTCGCGGCATGCTACCAGTGTTAAAGACTGCGATGGAGCTCCGTATGCCACGGCAAACTGGCTGACACTGACGGCGGCGGTGGACAAATGCTGCGCAGCTAGCGCCATTCGACGGCCAACACCGCGGTTCCTGGTGTGTCCGCTGTGCCGTGCGTGTGATCATTGCTTGTACAGCCTTCTCGCAGTGTCCGGAGCAAGTATGGTGGGTCTGACACACCGGTGTCAATGTGTTCTTTTTTCCATTTCCAGGAGTGTACATCGGCTACACCACTGCAATTTCATAACCTCTTCTACAACCCTTTAGATCACATAACATCAACAGATACAAAGAAAGTAAAGTGGAAAAAGAAAACATGGCAAGCACCCGTATCATCTAACACAGCCACACATCGATCAAGACGCATCCAACACATGGGTAAGAAAAGACAATATATACAGTGAGATGGAAGGATTCATGATTGCAATACAGGATCAAACAATAAACACCAGATATTACAGCAAGCATATTATGAAAGATCCCAATACCACAACAGATAAATGCAGACTTTGCAAACAACAAATAGAAACAGTAGATCACATCACAAGTGGATGTACAATACTAGCAAATACAGAATACCCCAGAAGACATGACAATGTAGCAAAAATAATACATCAATAGCTTGCCTTACAACATAAACTTATAAAACAACACTTTCCCACATACAAGTATGCACCACAAAATGTACTGGAGAATGATGAATACAAATTATACTGGAACAGAACCATTATAACAGATAAAACAACACCACATAACAAAACCTCACATCATACTCACCAATAAAAAGAAGAAATTAACACAACTAATCGAAATATCCATACCCATTACAACAGATATACTGAAGAAAACAGGAGAAAAAATTGAAAAATACATCCAACTGGCTGAGGAAGTCAAGGACATGTGGCATCAGGATAAAGTTGACATTATACCAATTATACTATCAACTACAGGAGTCATACCACACAATATCCACAAGTACATCAATGTACTTATATATACAACTACAGAAATCTGTAATTATTGATACATGTTCAATTACCCGAAAGTTCCTAAACGCAATATAACATATACCGTACAGTTAAAAGGAAGTCATGCTTGATCATGGTCCACGTCACTTTCCATTTTTAACCAGAAATAACATCTGAGAAAAGGATAATAATAATAATAATAATAATCACAATCACTGTAACAGGGGAGGGTGGGCTGATGCAGTAACATTGACAATTGTATGACAAAGAAGGGATATGCAGTTGGGACTAAATGACTATTCAAGTTGGTGTGTATTATCTATGAGACTGGCAACATACATCACACTTTTGGTAGAATACCATCCATACATTTCCAAATATAACCATGGCATTTAAGTGCAAAAACTAGAGCACAGTCAGCCTAACAGCTCCTGCACCCAAGCTGCTGAAAAGTGTAATATACAGAAAAATGGAGAAGAAAGTTGAGGCTCTGTTTGATGACAATCATTTGGTTGTAAGATGAGTAAAGGCACCAGAGAGCCAGGTCTGATGTTGTGTTTCATAATGGAAGCAAGACTGAAAAGAAATCAAGGTACACTCATAGGATTTGTCAGTCTTTAAAAAAGAGATTAAAATTCAGGGGGAAAGCATATCAGTGATAAGATTCACTGATGATGCTGCTATACTCAGTGAAAGTGAAGAATAATTACAGATATGTATGTTTTTGGGTACGGTACGCCTTTAGCAAAACACAATTTTGTTTTTTAACCTAAACATGTTACACTGCAGTTGGAGCATCTTCATTGGGCTTTTATTTTTCATCTGTTAAAGGTAAAGACTGTTCTTTGCTGTTTGTATAGGCAGTCGCCTTACCACAGTGGATACACTGGTTCCCATGAGATCACCGAAGTTAAGCGCTGTTGGGCGTGGGGGGCACTTGGATGGGTGACCATCCAGCCGCCATGCACTGTTGCCGTTTTTCGGGGTTCACTCAACCTTGTGATGCTAATTGAGGAGCTACTCGACTAAATAGTAGCGACTCTGGTCAAAGAAAACCATCATAACGACTGGGAGAGCGGTGTGCTGACCACGCGCCCCTCCTATCCACATCCTCAACTGAGGATGACACGGTGGTCGGATGTTCCTGTAGGGCCACTTGTGGCCTGAAAACGGAGTGCTTTGCTGTTTGTTTATATGTAGCTATTAGTTTTTAAACCATCATTACAGATATTTGAAAAAACACATAAATTACAAATTCATACCTTTTTACCACATAGTGTGTTTTTTTTGATGTGTTGTGTTTCTACAGTGTTTTTTTTCTACACAGTTTGTCATCTGTAACCACTTATACCTTCTACATCTACATTTATACTCCGCAAGCCACCCAATGGTGTATGGCGGAGGGCACTTTACGTGCCACTGTCATTACCTCCCTTTTCTGTTCCAGTCGTGTATGGTTCGTGGGAAGAACGACTGTCTGAAAGCCTCCGTGCGCACTCGAATCTCTCTAATTTTACATTCGTGATCTCCTAGGGAGGTATAAGTAGGGGGAAGCAATATATTAGATACCTCATCCAGAAACGCCCCCCTCTCGAAACCTGGCGAGAGACAAATTGTTTAAGCCAAACTTATGATTTGAAAACTTGTTATTTCTGTGTCTGTCACTCAATTTCAGCTTTGTGTTTGGCATGACGAGCTGCAGGTGACATACTGTTTACATATACATGTATATAGTTAGGTATTACATTATGTGAAAGGCAAATTCTATTGAATTGTGTTTTGCTAATGGTGGACCCTATCCAAAAACATACATATTGTTAAAGCAAACACAGAAGAAAAGAGCTTCAACCCCAAGATGATTATTTTGACGCCCTGCCAGGCATTTCCAAGCAAGCTCTATAATAAATTCTAGAACACTACAGAAAAGTTACATCAAACTATTTTGAATATAAAATTCAATTTGTCTTTCACATAATGTAATACCTAACTACATACATGTAAATGTAAACAGTATGTCACCTGCAGCTCGTCATGCCAAACACAAAACTGAAACTGAGTGGCAGACATAGAAATAACAAGTTTTCAAACCGTAATTTTGGCTTAAACAATTTGTCTGTTTTAGGGTATAAGTGGTTGCAGATGACAAACTCTGCAAAAAAAAAAAAAAAAACACAACACATCAGAAAAACCACACTATGTGGTAAAAAGGTATGAATTCATAATTTATGTGTTTTTTCAAATATCTGTAATTACGATTTAAAAACTAATAGCTACATGTATACAAACGGCAAAGAACACTCTTTACTTTAACAGATGGGAAATAAAAGCCCACTGAAGATGCTGCAACTGCAGTGAAACATGTTTGGGTTAATAAACAAAATTGTGTTTTGCTAAAGGCGGACCCTATCCAAAAACATACATACTGTTAAAGCAAACACAGAAGAAAAGAGCTTAACCCCAAGATGAATAATTACAGAATCTGTAGAATGATATGAGCAGTCTAATGTGTACAGAATATGGAATGAGAGTAAATCAGGAAAAAGCAGAAATAATTAGAATTAGAAGAAATGAGAATGGCAGGAAACTTATCAAAATTGATGTTCAAGAAGTAGACAAAGTTAAGGAATGCTGCTGCCTTGGAAGCAAAATAATTGAGAAGGACAAAGCAAGGATGAAGTATAAAAGTGAACTAGCACTGGCAAAGAGGGCATTCCTGGCCAAGAGAAGTCTGCCGGTATCAAACGTAAGCCTTAATTTGAGGAAGAAATTTCTGAGAATGTGTGTTGGAGCACAGCATTGTATGGTAGTTAATCATGGACAATAGTAAAACCAGTACAGTAGAGAACTGATGTGTTTGAGTTTTGGTGCTACTGAATAATGTTGAAAATCAGACTTGTAAGATAAGAAATAAGGATGTTCTCCACAGAATCGGCGAAGAAAGGACTATATTGAAGACACTGACAAGAAGAAGGAACAGGATAATTGACATGTGTTAATGCATCAGGGAATAAATGCCCTGGTACTAGAGGGAAATGTAGAAGGTAAAAACAGTAGGGGAAGACACCCGAGATTAGAATGCATCCAGAAAATAATTGAAGACAGGCTGCAAGTGCTACTCTGAGATGAAAAGCTGGGTGGAAGAGAAGAATTTGTGGAGGGCGGAAGACAGATGACTCAAAAACAAAAAATTGCAGATGGATGATGATGACTCTAATGCTATTTTCAAAACCTTCCACACTGCTATTTAATAGCTATCACCAAACTCGCGGCCACAGTGTGGGTTTACCAGATTTGCTAAATTAAATCCAGGAATATTTTCTGGAGGACACAGAAAAGTATGTTCATAGGACTTAAAGGATCATTTGGAGCCAGCCCATTACTCTCACTGCTTGTGATTTTAGCTATACAGTGAGCTCAGAAAACATCTGAAAACATATAAAGGTATTACAGGGTAGGTTGTGCTCAGAAATAATTTTTGGAAAAGATTTGATACATTGCATCATTTCTGAGTCAATTAGTGTTAAAGTTAGCTAATCAGGTCATTCCACACAAAAATTCAAGCCGTTCGCCAGCTACAACTAGTGTTAGTTACTCTCAGAGTGTAGATGATAGCACATGAGACTGCTCAGATTTCGGTTTGTGTTCGGTCATCACTACTGTCTCATGTCCAATTTTTGTGTCAGTTTGTTCAGTTTTAGGAAAGTAAACAGAAAATATGTTTCGCAACACCATCTCTAATGGCCTGTTTGATTTGCACATACTAATTTCAATGCTACTTAACTCTGAAATGGCACAACATATTGCATTCTTTTGTTAACAGTTATTTCTACACAAATCACTCTGCAACACCCTAACAAGCTTTTCAGACTATTTCTGACCATCCTGTATATTTCCATCAAGTAACGTGTAGACTCAAGAATGGTATGCTGGACAAGGTGCATATGTTAACTGCTGATAGAATTTACAGTAAAGTTCTGCTAAGGTGCTGTTGTGTGGTCACATGTCAAAGCAAGGCAGGACCCAACAGATACTGAGTCAGTCAGTTTACGAAATTTTTACAACTACTGAGGAAAGACTAAAGCTATCCCATCTCTCACCAAATCAAGCCATGATTCGAATGCTAACTGGACATAGCCCTTATCTTCAGCTACTTTTCAGAATCCAGTGCTGATGAGTATGTGCACATGGAATGGCCAGTTTCACAGATTATGTAATTAACTGTCCCTTATATGACCTGCACAGACTAATGGCAGTGCAGGAGTATCAATTGCACAGAATACTGTAAGGTGCAGTGTTGTTGGAAACTGTACAATAAGTGCCATTTACTGTCAATCATACAGTGAGTGCTTTGGTAGGCATCAGTCTGTGATCTGTGAAATGGACTCTGAGCGCACGCGCGCGCACACACACACACACACACACACACACACACACACACACACACACACACACACATAGTGAAAATGTGATTTTGGAGAGATATACCAATAGTAGAGGTAGTGACTGCCACTGACTGTGGAAGGAGGCCTCAGCTGGTAATTCATCTTTAAGAAAGATCACCCAAATATCATCTTGTAAGTATTTGTTCAAGGAGCTAAACAACAGAAAATCCAGAATGGCATAATGACATATTATGGAAAGTTTAGTTACGACTCACCATAAAGCGGAGATGCTGAGTCACTGATAGGCACAACAAGAAGACTGTCAGCAAGTAAGCTTTTGGCCAAAGGGGCCTTCATCAAAATTAGACATAAAACACAAACACAACAAAAAAAGACCCCAGTCTCTGGCTGGTCTCCATCTCTGCTATATGTTTATTGAGTTAACAACGTAGGAAAAGACAGATTGCTGTTTACTGTGAAAAAGATATGTTAAGTTGCAGACAGACACAGTTAAAAGACACTTACAAAAGCCTTTGGCCACAGCCTTCATCAGTAAAATAGAGGCACACACCATTCATACACACAAGCAAGCACACTTCATGCACACGTGACTGCCACCACCCGAGACGAGAGAGTTGGCACTCGCGCATTAGGTGTGCTTGCATATGTGTATGAATGGTGTGTGTATCTCTTTTACTTATCAATGCTGTGACCAAAAGCTTTCTGTAAGTGTCTTTTAATCATGCCCATCTTCAATTTAATGTATCTTCTGTATGGTAAATAGCAACTTGGCGTTTCCTACATTGTTGTCATTCCTACTGATATTTTCCGTTGTTTGTTTGAGGAGATAGGCATTTTGGCTATGGCTTCACAGTATTTTTATTCCCTTATGAAATTTGTTGTAAATATAATACTGCAGTTCAGGAGGAATAATGATGTTCATGACTACAACAGCAGAAGAAAACAATGACATTCATTATTCCACCTTAAGATTGTCTTTAGCATAAACAGGGGTGCACTACGCTTCCCAAACATTTTTGATCACTTACCCAGTCATGTCAAATGTCTGAAAGGCAACAAAGTAATATTTGAAAAGAAACTGAAAAAAGTTTCTTTTTGACAACTCCTCCTATCCATAGAAGAATGTTTATTTTTGTAATAATTGAAATGTGGTGGATATGAATTACCAATTCACTTTTGCATTGTAAATGGTCAGCATGAAACCATATATACATATGAAGTTTAACATGGATACAAAATGACTCATTCTATAACATTACAATTAACTGTACATATGATACATGAAACAAATAACATAACAAACCTGACGTCTTTTCCAAGGCACTTACATACCAAGTGGGCTGATGGCTGGAATCTTGATGTTTGATTGTTGTTCTCCTGTAACATTTTATTGAGATGATTGTCTTAAAATTGGCCTCATTGTCTTCTTTTCAGTGTATGCCTTTGGTCTCCAGCTTTGGCTGTTCAAAGAAATATACTGTTTCTAGGTTTGTCGAGTTGATGGTGTGTTAAATGTTTGATAAAACAGTTTCTTCAGTGGATCCTCTGTATTCATGGATTCGTAGACAACTGGTTCACAAGAAATCTGTCACAAAAGGTTCCACAGGATTTTTCTTTCTACCATATCTTATAACCTTGATGTGTACAAGAAGTTAAACCTTAATCTTCATTTTTCCCCCTTCTGTCCACAACTAAACATTATTGATTTTCATGAATCACCATATAATGGAGATGTTGAGTGACAAACAGGCATGACAAAAAGAGTACATCAAGGAATGTGGCTTATTGGAATGAAGAGGACCACCTGAAGCGAATGAAGGAGAAGGCATTGAGATTCTGGAGGAATGTGGATACAGTGTCCTGACCCTCAATCCAAATCATGAAGATGTCATCAGGGAATATGAAGTGGACAAGGGGTTTGGGATTCTGGGTAGTTAGGAAGGATTTCCATAGATGGCCCATGAAAAGGTTGGCATAGGATGGTTCCATGCAGATGCCCATTCCTGTACCCCCTCATTTGTTTGTAGGTGATGCTTTCAAAAGAGCAATAATTGAGAGTGAGGATGTTGTTGGTTATGGTAACGAGGACACCACGTGTGTGTTTGAGTTGCGTTTGTGTGAGTGTGTGTGTGCGCATTTGTGGGTCTGTTGTTGACAAAGGCCATTGGCTGTAAGCTATAAGTGTGAAAATCTTTTTGTTGTGCCCGTCTGCGACTCATCATCTCCGCTATATGGTGAGTAGCAACTTTTCTTCTCATAATATTGTTGCAGTCCATCATCCTGGACTTTCCATTGTTAAATTTACAGATTTTCATATTAAAATTTTGATATCACTTTCACTTGTTAAGCATGTATTGTCATCATTGTACTACAGCCAGGTGTATACGATACCACACATATCTTCCAGGAATGTTAATCTTTCATCTGCAACTTCTTTCTTGCTCTGTGGAATTCTTTGGGTTCCTCTCTGACCAACTGTCAATTTTGCCAACTGCAGTTGTAGATGTAATGAAATGTTTGCTTTGTTTATCATTGCCCTTGCTTCATTTTTTATCAAAACCATTAAAACTGTGGTACTGTTGTGAGTTACTCTTTAACAAAGCAGTTCAACTAAGCTCCTTAACCTCATGCTGTGCCGACCATTGGATACCTCCATCCCGCCTCCAGTTGCCATTAGGAGCCAATATTGTGGTTGCATGGTAGTTAATATGTGGGGGCGTTCACTGCTGTAAACATCATTGAGCTTTTGTGACCTCACACTCAAGGGTTCCTGCTTGTTACACCAATTAACATTTGTCAAACAGTCAATTTTCAATGCTATGTTCCACCCAAAGGCTTGACATAAGACTTGAACACCTTTGTAGTAGCAAATAGCGCCACTCACTCCAAAGACTATATGAGTTCCAAGTGTGAAGATGTACTCTGTGCAGGCAAGTGAAATTCCTTAAGATGTGAACCAAATAGCCTTTTGTTAGTGCTAGATCCTGTAAAGGTCCCAAAGTTTACAAAGCTGATTTACAGGATCAAGCAGAAGAATCATACAGGATCAAGCAGAAGAATCACTCAATTTTTTGTTACCACTGGAACAGTTGAGTGTGCTGAATACTCTACCAGTTTGGGATATTTGCCCACCACCATAACCACATGTTCTGCTTAAATACCATTTTGCAGAGTCTTGTTGAATGTGTCTAAAATTTCTTAGCACGTGGACTGGTTCATATGATGATGTAGGCTACACATGATGTCATTCATATTTTTGAAAAAAATTGTCATCCCAAATTTTGAATCAGTTTAAATACACATTTTTTGAGCTGAAAGAGCTTGGGTCATTTCAGTAAAAACACATCAAACAAGAGGCATAGATTAGTCAATGAACCATTAGTAGTATTTTCTTAGAGATCCATTAAACATCTCTGCAACTTTTCATATGGATCTGCAAGATTGTCAGTCCACTGCTCAAACTATCGCTTCATCTGTGCTGGCCACTATCCTCCTCATCACCACTGGGCTCCTAAGTTAACTGCTTCCACTTCCCATCTACCTTAGTCTATCTGTTTGTTCTTACATAATCTTGTCATCCTGGACACTGACAACATATCATGGCATTGAAATGCATCTCATTGGATCAGCTGTTGCAATATAGCTTCTGATATTTATCAGTCAAATACCCATCTCTAGGTCAACAGAAAAATGTTACTATGAGCTGGTGCAAGAAGCCATAGCAAAAAGAAGAGGGCAAAAGCTAGCAGGCTACATTTTTCTGATCCTGCAAGCAGACTCTTACAGCCCAACAATAATCCCCAGCCAGGTGGTAGCACGGTGACACTCCCTTGTTCTACGTGATGAGAACTGATGGTTTGGCAAAGCTGTGGCGGACTGAACTGCTGTTACATATTACCTGTTTCAACCTTACAGAATCTGTCACTGCCTGCTGGCAGTTATATACTCTAAGTCTGTTAGTGATCTGAAATGGGTCATCTAGCTGCTAGTACTAGATACTGCTTTAACTAACTGTGGAACTACTAGCTGCATCTAGGCCTGATGCTACAAGAAGTCCAATTGCTGCCTTCCAGCTGGAGGGGCCATCTGCTGGTTGACCTCCACCACCATCATAGTTTCTACCTGGAGATCCACCGTTTATACCTGAGCCTTTTAGATGCCAGACTGCTGTCTGCCTTTGCAGGTAATTTGTACTACTGCAGGCGACTGTTTCTCCTGCCTATACTAGGGTCCTTGGGTCAGCTCTATGGGCTTGACTGCTTTCCACACTGAGTCATGCAGCTACACAGTGTGACTGACTACTGTGAAGTTTGTCAGTGTGGTGTGCTACCTGCCTGCCTGGGAAGGTGTTGCAGTGGTACTCAGCCAGAGTGTTTACTACATAACCTCACCTCAGCTGCTACCTCTTAAGCAGGGAGGTGCTGTGCACTGGCTATTACATGAGGTTGCTTGCTGAGCTGAGCATCTTTCCCCAAGATAGAGCAGCCAGCATCTTTGGGATGCTGACTGCTACGTGGCAACACTAAAATGTATCTTTCAGTCAGAATAAATATATGCCTATAAAAGATAATTTTATGACTTGCTGCTGAACATCCTCCTGTCTCTATATGAACCTGCCACTTTACTAACCAACACACAACCTCATCTCTATTAATAGGGAGGTGCCTGACTACACCACTTATTGTGACATCCCATTACTACTAGTGACAGAGATGGCTTCTGACAACCAGTCAGAAGGAGCAGACCGAATTTGGTATGACACTGACAGCTGCGACATAGATCATTGTGAATTTAGTGGGGTGAGAGCAGTGGGAGTAAGAAATGAAAGAGGAAGCCACCTGATAGAATTTTGCACAGAGCACAACATAATCATAGCTAACATTTGGTTTAAGAATCGTGAAAGATGGTTGTATACATGGAAGAACCCTGGAGATACTAAAAGATATCAGATAGATTATATAATGGTAAGACAGAGATGTAGGAACCAGGTTTTAAATTGTAAGACATTTACAGGGGAAGATGTGGACTCTGATCACAATCTATTGGTTATGACCTGTAGATTAAAACTGAAGAAACTGCAAAAAGGTGGGAATTTAAGGAGATGGGACCTGGATAAACTGAAAGAACAAGAGGTTGTACAGTCACGGAGAGCATAAGGGAACAATTGACAGTAATGGGGGAAACAAATACAGTAGAAGAAGAATGGGTAGCTTTGAGGGATGAAGTAGTGAAGGCAGCAGAGGATCAAGTAGGTAAAAAGACGAGGGCTAGTAGAAATCCTTGGGTAACAGAAGAAACATTAAATTTAATTGATGAAAGGAGAAAATATAAAAATGCAGTAAATGAAGCAGACAAAAAGGAATACAAACGTCTCAAAAATGAGATGAACAGGAAGTGCAAAATGGCTAAGCAGGGATGGCTAGAGGACAAATGTAAGGATATAGAGGCTTATCTCACTAGGGGTAAGATAGATACTGCCTACAGGAAAATTAAAGAGACTTTTGGAGATAAGAGAACCACTTGTATGAACATCAAGAGCTCAGATGGAAACCCAGTTCTAAGCAAAGAAGGGAAAGCAGAAAGGTGGAAGGAGTATATAGAGGGTCTATACAAGGGCGATGTACTTGAGGACAATATTATGGAAATGGAAGAGGATGTAGATGAAGATTAAATGGGAGATACGATACTGCGTGAAGAGTTTGACAGAGCACTGAAAGACCTGAGTTGAAACAAAGCCCCTGGAGTAGACAACATTCCATTGGAACTACTGATGGCCTTGGGAGAGCCAGTCCTGACAAAACTCTACCGTCTGGTGGGCACGGTGTATGAAACAGGTGAAATACCCTCACTTCAAGAAGAACATAATAATTCCAATCCCAAAGAAAGCAGGTGGTGACAAATGTAAAATTACCGAACAATCAGTCTAATAAGCCACAGCTGCAAAATACTAACACGAATTCTTTACAGACGAATGGAAAAACTAGTAGGAGCCGATCTCGGGGAAGATCAGTTTGGATTCCATAGAAACACTGGAACACGTGAGGCAATACTGACCTTACGACTTATCTTAGAAGAAAAATTAAGGAAAGGCAAACCTACGTTTCTAGCATTTGTAGACTTAGAGAAAGCTTTTGACAATGTTGACTGGAATACTCTCTTTCCAATTCTAAAGGTGGCAGGGGTAAAATACAGGGAGCGAAAGGCTATTTACAATTTGTACAGAAACCAGATGGCAGTCATAAGAGTCGAGGGGCATGAAAGGGAAGCAGTGGTTGGGAAGGGGGTAAGACAGGGTTGTAGTCTCTCCCCAATGTTATTCAATCTGTATATTGAGCAAGCAGTAAAGGAAACAAAAGAAAAATTCGGAGTAGGTATTAAAATCCATGGAGAAGAAATAAAAAATTTGAGGTTCGCCGATGACATTGTAATTCTGTCAGAGACAGCAAAGGACTTGGAAGAGCAGTTGAATGGAATAGACAGTGTCTTGAAAGGAGGATATAAGATGAACATCAACATAAGCAAAACGAGGATAATTGAATGTAGTCAAATTAAGTCGGGTGATGCTGAGGGAATTAGATTAGGAATTGAGACATTTAAAGTAGTAAAGGAGTTTTGCTGTTTGGGAAGCATATAACTGATGATGGTCGAAGTAGAGAGGATATAAAATGTAGACTGGCAATGGCAAGGAAAGCGTTTCTGAAGAAGAGGAATTTGTTAACATCGAGTATAAATTTAAGTGTCAGGAAGTCGTTTATGAAAGTATTTGTATGGAGTGTAGCCATGTATGGAAGTGAAACATGGACGATAAATAGTTTAGACAAGAAGAGAATAGAAGCTTTCGAAATGTGGTGCTACAGAAGAATGCTGAAGATTAGTTGGGTAGATCACATAACTAATGAAGAAGTATTGAATAGGATTGGAGAGAAGAGAAGTTTGTGGCACAACTTGACAAGAAGAAGAGATTGGTTGGTAGGACATGTTCTGAGGCATCAAGGGATCACCAATCTAGTATTGGAGGGCAGTGTGGAGGGCAAAAATCTTAGAGGGAGACCAAGAGATGAATACACTAAGCAGATTCGGAAGGATGTATGTTGCAGTAGGTACTGGGAGATGAAGAAGCTTGCACAGGATAGAGTAGCATGGAGAGCTGCATCAAACCAGTCTCAGGACTGAAGACCACAACAACAACAACAACAACGAGAGCAGTAACTGTTTTTCTCTCCTCCTTGTATGGTGTTGGCAAGTGTGATGACAGAACATCTGGATTGCCATAAGGATTTGAGGTTGAACTTTCTTATGCCAGATGAAGACTTGGACTTAACCCAGTTCTGAGGAGATACAATAGAGGACTGTGCAAGCATATGTGCAGTATAGTTTGTTAGGCCACATGTTCTATTTTCCATTAATATGAGCATTATGCTAGCCAGTGTTGTGAACCGCGATGTTGTTTCAACTGTTTTTCTAGTCAGTGATTTGAGGTTCCCAGATGAATGCTTGCCAGTCAATATGCAGAGACAGAAATCAGATCACCTACAAAGTCAAATTTGTGTGTTACAGATGTACCTTTAGAAATAAAGTGCTATAACATGATCGTAGTTTCCTTTACAGACTTTTATATTTTCTTTTGATACATACAAAGTAAAGACACTTCAAAATTTTAACAGTAAAGTGTCAATGCATTTATAATAAAGTTCCTGAGTTTACTGTCCTCCAGGAAAATTATCACATTGTAATAATTCTCAGAAATGAGAACTGAATGAAATTCAATGTCAAGTGCTCTGAAATACTTAATGAGGCATGGAATGTATATCCCAAAGAAAGATACGAGTTCCTAGGCAGGGGACTTTTCATAGCAGTTGACAGAATATTGTGTCTGTTGAGGTAAAAATAGAGTCTGACCATGAAGTTAACTAGACACAAGTAACCAACCTAAGTGAACTTCAGTTAATCATTGAATGTTTCTACTACCGCATTTACTCGAATCTAAGCCGCACTTTTTTCCAGTTTTTGTAATCCAAAAAAATTCCGCCTGCGGGTTAGAACCGACTGGAAAGCAAGCGGAAGTTCTGAAAAATGTTCGTAGGTGCCGCCACATCTAACCTCTGCCGTCGAATGTATCTAGCGCTACACACGAATGCTTTGTAGGCACAAAGGTAAATACTGGCGTCATAACTTCTGCGTCAGTAAATAATTTTAAAAAAAAAGGTGTAAGACGAGCTTTTTTTCTCCGCCCCGAGTTTCTACCACTGCATTTTCATACATTATCCAACGAAGTAAATACAAATTCCATATTGTTCATCTTCGAATGTAGCAGAAATTCAATATACTACGAAAATTCGACTGGCAAAACTGTTTGTGTTGTTTGTCAATATGACCAACTCTACGTTCTGAATCTTTTCCTACCTGTGAGAAGAGATGGTTGCTAATAGGAACCTGATGAAATGTGAATCACATGCAGTATTCTGTTCACCATAAGAATAATACGAATATAAACATTTTGCCATGTATTCTTTCGTGTTTGCTGCTATCTCATTTAAATCCTGTCTGCCTAATAAACTACGAAACTAGAGTGAGAAAACAGCAAACATGGAAGAATAAACGTATCATGTCATGTTATTTCTGTGCAGAATTTGATGTACTAAAGAAACGGCCGCAAAGATTTGCAAACGGAGAAAAATTTTCGCCTAACTCTCGTTCAGAACATGTTCTATCATATGCAGTCTATCATTTGGTTCTCGTTGATCATTATCAAAGAAAGCAGTAGTGTAAGTAACAACAAATAGCAGTCTCTTGCCATTGTTTCGGTAATTATACGATTCCCCCCCCCCCCTCTCTCTCTCTCTCTCTCTCTCTCTCTCTCTCTCTCTCTCTCTCTCTCTCTCTCTCTCTCTCTCTCTCTCTCTCTCTAAAAAAGCGGCGGTAGCGCGCACAAAAGCAAGCCATGCCGCGAGCCGACAGGCCGTCAACACGAACTATCAGAATGCGACAAACAATGCATGACACAGTACAGTAATGCATTTTCAGCTTAGAGTGACGTAAACACATATGACAAAGAAAACAGCACTTATCAGAACAAAGCAAAATAAGCAATCGATTCAAACCAGACGAAGCTCGTGGAAAAGGAAGGGTACCCGTATAAATACGGACGGAGCGCCCGACGCGTAGCAATGGCTACCTGGTAAAGCTTGACTGCTAAGCTTACGACTCGAACCAAACTACTGTAGCTGTATCGTCATTCATTCGACCTAAATTGTGACTCATATTACAATGGACCAACTTTGTTTCGCTTTGGAGATGCGGCCTAAAACTTTTCTCTCCCCTTGAATTTCGAGTCTCAAATTTCGGGTGCGGCTTAGATTCGGGAAATTTTTTTCCCCTAATTTCGAGTTTCATTTTTCAGACGCGGCTTAGATTCGAGTAAAAACTGTAGTCATCCTGTTCCACTGCAACAGTTGTACAACCAATAAAAGAAAGTCTATATTTCGTAGTGCAGAAATACCTGGAGCATGCAGCATTAGTTGGATGTTACTGTAATGCACCTAGTATAGACTGGGGTATCTGTGGGTTCACTGCAGATGATACAGACAGACAGTCCTGTGAAGCAGTTCTCAACGCATTTTCTGAAAACTGTTTTGAGCAGGTCATTCAGCAACCTCCACACAATGGAGATGTTTTAGGCCTTGTAGCTACAAAAAGGGCTGACCTAGTTGACAGTGTCAGTATAGAGATACGGATTAGTGAACTTGATATAATTATGTCATCATAGCAATAATGCTTACTACAGTTAATCATTGTATCAAGAAGGCTAGGAGAGTATTTATGCTGGAAAGAGCAAATAAGCAGTTGTTCACATCCTGCTTACGCAATGAATGGACGTCATTAATTCCAATGTGATGGACATAAGGGAATTATGGGTGCCGTGGCCACCTACTGCATTGGCATCCCACTTCACATCCAACCAACACGGGATACCTGCATCGCATGGCTTATATTCGCCAGGGAAACCTACTTCATCTTTGTTGTCAATACAAATATTTACCGCTGGCCACAACACAACACCAGGTCTCCACCAACGGTCGCCATGGACCGCTATGCGTTCGCGGAGCTTATAGATCAGCTTCACCAGAGGTCGCAGTTAGCCCATGAACTACTTTGCTATGCCAGACAAATGATCACAAATAATTCATGCAGATACATCTGCCAAATGGGCTTTATAAGGCAGCACACTACTGACAAAGGGCAGTTTGATGCACCACTTGGAAATCTACAGAGCTGCCACCCTGGCAGCCATGGCCAGACGTCTCTTCTAGATGGCCGATGTTTTGCAAATGGACTTGGTATAATCCATGAACATCTTGACATTGTAGAGTTGTTGGATTGTGATCTCTCCCTGCGAAGATTCGAGTCTTTTCTATTATTATTTGTTGTTGTATATTGGTGACAATCTGCGGTTGGGATCAAGTCTGTTGTTCTGTTGGAGACTGTATTATTGTTTCGTTCTGGTGAGTCCAATAAATTGTTTTCAGACTTGTGTTTTCCACATTTCTATTCTGCTAGCACAGATACTTTAATGGGTAAAGTTTAGTCTGGTTATAAATCACACTCTGGAGAATTAAGTGACAAATAAGTGTATAACGGATGTAGAAGACACATGGTAGTTAAATTGCAAAATTCAGAAAATGTTGAAAAGCAGAGGTTGTTGCCCTCTTGGTTCAAACAAGAACATGAAAATGTTAACAGGCAAAAGTTAGTAGAAGTTCATATGTTTACAAAAACGCTGAGGAACAAAGCATACAACTTCCACTGTCCTACATTAGCAAAAGATCCTGCCAAAAACATAAGAAATTTATGCCCTATGTAAAACCACTGAATCAGGTCAGAGGGTTCTCTGTAGTCATTCGTCAACTAGTGTGATTTGGCAGTAAAAGACAGGAAAAGGAGTACTGAAGTTTTAAATTTTGCATTTAAGAAATCATCCTCACTGTAGGATTATGCAGACATGCCATTGTTTGACTGTCACACAGCCTCCCATATGCAGAATATAGTATCCCTGGTGTAAAGAAGCAACTAAAAGAGATGAAAACAGTCACCAGTTTGGATGGCATCTTGATTTGGTCGTACAGAGAGTACTCTATCACATCAACCCCATTCTTAGCGTTCACATATTGTGAATAACCCAACCAGTACGCAGTCTCAAGTGACTCAAAAAATGCACATGTGACTCCTGTATATAAGAAGGATAAAGAAATGGACACACAAAATAACAGACCAATGTCCTAACATAGGTTAGCTGCAGAATTCTTGAGCATACTGAGTTAAAACGTAATAAATTTCACTGAGACAGAAAATTAGTCCACTAATCAGCACACATTTAGAAGGCATTACTTGTACAAAACTCACCTTGCCCTTTCTCACATGATATACTGTGAAGCATTCCTAGATGTATTTTAAGTTTTTGACATGGTGCTCCTCTACAGATTATTAAGAAAAGCTTCAAGAATTAAAGTTCCCAAATTTGTGAGTGGCTTGAAGATTTCTTGAGTAATAAAACTCAGTACATTGTCCTGAATGGTGAGTGCTCATCAGAGATAATGGAATCATCAGTAGTGCCTCATAGAAGTGTGATAGGATGGCTCTTGTTCTATATATGCATAAATGATTCAACAGAGAGAGTTACCAGCAATTTGTGATTTTTTTCTAATGACACCATTGTATATGGGAAAGTATCCTCGTTGAGTCACTTTAGGATGATACAGGATGACGTAGACACAATTTCTAGTTGCTATGATGAATGACAGTTTTCTCTAAGTATATAAAGATGTAAGTTAATGCGGTTGAGCAGAAAAAAAAACAGTACTGCAACATTAAATACTGTATTAGTGGTGTACTGTTTAATACAGTAAAGTTGATTAAATTTGTGGGCTTAATGTTGCAAAATGATATAAAATGGAACAATCATGTAAGGAAGATAGTAAAGGCAAATAGTCAACTTCAATTTATAGGGGAAATTTAGAAAAGTTTAGGTGATCCACCAGTATAAAGAAGACTGCATGTAGAACTGTAGTGCATCCTATTCTTCAGTACTGCTTGATTGTTTGGTATCCTCATCAGGTCAGATTAAAGGAAGACATCGAAGCAATTCAGAGGTATGTTGTTAAGATTTGTTATGGTAGGTCTGATCAACACACAAGTACTACAGAGGTGTTTCATGAACTCAAATAGGAATCCTTGAATGGAAGACAATATTCTTTTCATGAAACACTATTGAAAACCAGCATTTATTTATTTTACTGCCATCAATGTACATTTCACATAAGGACCATAGAGAGTCATTTTTCCCTCAATACACTTGTAGAAGAACTGGAAAGGAGATGAGTAGTATAGTAGCTTGAAGAGTAGATGTTATGCCATTTCCTTCTTCTTCATGGTTTTTCCCCCCAGAAGATATGTGTATGTTACTCCATTTCAATTTGATGGCACAAAAGATGAACTTGATGAACTCCTTAGATTATTCATTTCACTCCACACTAAAATAAAGCTCCCCAGACAAACACAAAACAAATCAATCCATAAATTTCTTAAGAAATAACAACTGTTCATAAACAGCAAGAATATAATTTTTACATTTACAGCAAACCAATCTACACTGGTATCACTACACACACCATTCAAACACACAAGTATGCTTCATTTAGGTCTGTGTTGAATGGGACACACACATCACCTTTAAAACCCAAAGTATTAACACAAGGAACTGATACCATCAAAGCAATTGCAATAAATAATGGGTATTCAAAGAAATCAACTGACAAACTATCCAACAAAATACAGGCTAATATCATTAATAGGGGTGGAAGCACTAAAGGAATAATTTATGGGAAGGGTCAAAGAGATACTGAAGGAACTGAACTGGCAGCCTCTGGAAGATAGACATAAACTATGCTGAGAAAGTCTTTTAAAAAGTTTCAAGAACTGGCCTTAAATGATGACTCTAGGAATATACTACGATCCCCTATTTATTGTGCACATAGGGACTGTGAGGATAAGATAAAAATAATTACAAAACAGGCAGAGGCATTTAAATAATCATTCTTCGTGAACTCCATACATGAATGGAACAGGAAGAAACCCTAATAACTGGTACAATGGGACATACCCTCTGCCATGCACCGTGGTTTTGCAGTCTACAGATGTACATGTATCTTCTTTGAAATAACATTTGTCAATATGTAGAACAGTAGTGTCTTTAGTTCTTTGACTTTAAAAATGTGCTGTAGCACAAAAAGTGTTTGCACATACATAAGTATGACAACTCATACTGCACTTTAAAATCATGTAACCGCTAACAGAAACAGTGAGTAATTTTTTTTATGTTTTCTTAGTTCTGCAAAAACTTGTACTCAAAACGTGCCACTTTGTAATACCTAAGTATTCTTAACAGGACAAGTATTAGAAAAAAAATGTAGAATGAGCTTAGCACCTGAAGACCAGTCCCTGAACCTCTGTCTGCCATATGAGCATCCAGGTGCTAAGGCAGCTTATCATTTTGTCACCTCAAAACTATAATGTGGGGGAACCGGGCATCCCCACCTCTGCTGAGGTATCGACAGAGGTCTTCCTCACCCTGTGCCACTAGGTGTGAGATAATTGTGACGTACTCACAGTGGCAGCTGTTCTTTGCTGGGCCAACCACACTACACCTGTGTAGCATGAGACTTCCTTGACACAGTAGTGGACACAGCAAGAGCACAAGGTCAGGACTTCCAGCAGGACTGGACCAGAGGCCAGCACACCGAGAACTGCCATAACAGGTTCTTTGCCACGCTTGTCATTTATGCTAGAAGGTTCAAAATCTAATGATTTCAGTAAACAGCAATAAAGAAATTCTTGCATCCACAAACTACCTTCTTCTGCTGCACATGCATCCATCTTTGGGACAGCACTGCTGCCCAGAGCCATCCATCCCAGAAACCCCTTTATAACACACAGTACCATGCCGTAATAGAACCACAACACAATAACAATTTAAATAAATCTACATTGTCTATTGGGGTATCATGATGATGGTGTAATCAGGAACCTTGCTACCAATTCAGATGGCCTTAAGTTACTATTAGCAGAGCAGTGGGTTCTTGGAGCCAGGTGAAAGTCCAAAACGAAGTCATACAAACAGCAGTTAAGTGAATACACATTCAATCAATAGATACCAGTCATAATGATGCCAGGCTGGTCTTGGTTGGCGAAAGATGCTGAGATCAACAAGTGACCTTGAGTAATGGCCAACACATGGTGCCAAGTGGGTGGTGGCTGAAGTGATGTTATGTGATCGGGACTCTGGATGCGTAGTGCCAAATCACCTCTGCAGGCAAGAGGGCAGCACGTTACTATGACAGACTCCACAGAAGTTGTCACCCAATGTAACTGTGCAACTCAGTGCAGAAAGCACTCAAGCAAGCAGAGTTAAACTGAGGATCCTAGTGTAGATGGCAGAAACAGTGACCTGCAATAGTAAAGCATGTCAGCAGAGTCAGATGGCAGATTGGCAGCTAGTCATACTCAGGTGTGTATCGTGGACCGCCATATAGGGAACATGAAGTTGGCAGAAGTCATCCAACAGATGGTCATCCAGCTGGAAGGCACCAGTTCAACTTCTCACAGCATCAGGCTAGTGAAAACAGCATCTAGTTGTAACAACTAGATGGAGAGAGAGAGTCAGCTTGAACCACATCATTCATTGAAGCAGTGTTAAGATAAGTAATAATTTATTTAACTTTGTGTCTAATAATCAGTTTTCAGTGCTATATCAGAATGTACAAGGTTTATTTAGTAAGTTGGGTGGACTTGAAGTTTTTTTAAGTGACAGTTTTAACCAAGTATCCATTGTATGTGTCAGTGAACACTGGTTACAAAACTCTCAAATATGTACTGCAGCCCTTCCCAAATTTAAAATCATATTTATGTTAGAAACAAACCTTCCCAAATTTAAAATCATATTTATGTTAGAAACAATCTTAATTCTAAAGAAGTAAAGTTAAACAAAGTAAAGTGTATAGAAAAAGAATTTGAATACTGTATCTGTGAACTGACTGACTGTGGTTTGGTAATTGTCTGTGTATATAGGTCACCTTCCAGGAATATTCCTTTATTTTTAAAAAATCTTGAGGATCTAATGAATGAATTGAGAATTAGGTCAAAATTAACATTTGTACTGGGTGATTTCAACATCAATTTTAGAAGTAATAGTAATGTACACAAGGATCAATTGCTAAATCTCTTCACCTCATATAATTTAGAAGCTGCAGTAACTGATATCACCAGGTATGGAGATGGGTGTGAGACAACAATTCGTCAGGTGTTTGTTAACAAAGAGACCTGTATTTATGAGGTTGAAGTAACAGATACTGATTTTTCTGACACATGGCACTCAAGCAATTATTAAAAAATATGGTTAGGAAAAATGTGGCAGTGGAAACTATATAAAAACAAGACATATTAATGAAAGTAGTCTTTGGAATTTTCATAGCATGTTGCACAGTGTTGAATGGGACAGAGACCCAAACAAAACTGTAGACTCTAAATATGAGTCATTTTTCTCTGATTATAAATACTGTTTTGATGTCGCTCTCCCCCTCAAAAAAGTAAAAATCTCTTTCAAATCTAATTCATGGTTAACTGCAGGAATTAAGAAATCTGCAGGTTCTCTTAGTTATCTGGTTTGGCATTCAAAGTGTAATGCAGCTTTAAAACCATATCTTAGATGCTACAGAAAAGTCTACAGAAAAGTTATTCATGCAGCAAAAAAACTGAACAATGATTTAACCACCAGAAAAGGCAGCAATAAAACCAAATCAGTTTGGAAGGTCATAAACCATAAAATTGGTAAATCCAATGTGACAAATGATAATCTTATCAAAAAAAGGGAGGAAAAGTTGTTGAAGACCCTTGATGTGTTGCCAATATGTTCAATGACTACTACATTAACAGTGCTCAAAATCTTATCAAGAACCTGTGGAACTCAAAAGGTAGTAAGTCTAAAGTTCAAACAAATGAAAATACAATGTTTTTGTATCCAGTTACGCATTCAGAAGTAAATAATGCAATTAATAAGCTGAAATATAAAATGTCCTGTGGATGTGATGGTATTCCTGATAAGGTCATAAAATATTGTGCATACAAAATAATAATTGAACTACTTGATATTATTAATACATCATTTAAAACTGGTGAATTCCCTTCTGCAGTTAAAAAATCAATAGCAAAGCCACTTTATAAAAAAGACTGCCCATATACCATACAAAATTATAGACCATTGTCACAATTTCCAGGTTTTGCTAAAGTAATTGAGAGGATTATGTAAGAGAGACTGTTGAGTTTCCTAACCAAATGCAAAATTCTAACCAATGCACAGAATGGATTCAGAATAAAACAGATCTACAGAAACAGCTGTATACCACTTCTTGGAACAGGTTTTAACTGCAATGGATAATGGGGACTTAAATTGTCGAATATTTTTAGATCTATTCAAGGCATTTGACCTCATCAGCCATGATATTTTGCTAGAGAAACTATTGCTATGGAGTATGTGGAAAAACATTCAGCTGGTTTCAATCGTATCTGTGCAACAGATATCTAAGTGTTGAAATAATACATAATGGCACAAAATATTACTCAACATATCTGAAAGTCAACTGTGGTGTACCACAGGGTTCTGTTCTAGGCCCTCTGCTCTTCTTAGTTTTTATTAATAATTTTCCTAACCATCTAACAAGAGCAGAAACAGTACTTTTAGCAGATGATATGAGCCTTTTCATTAAGGAAGTTAGTGAAACTGACCTACAACAAAAAATAGCTTCAACATTGAATGAGGCACCTCAAAGGTTCAAGGACGTTTTCTTAATTATAAATGACAAAAAAAGATAAGAAAAAAACACTTGGATGAACTTAAGGCACATAAGGAACAAAGTAAAAAATAACATAAAAATAGAGATTGGGAAATGTCTGATAGAACATACTTCTTTTACCAAATTTTTAAGTGTATGGCTGGACAATAACATGAGATGGGAAAAAACATATTGAACTATTGAATAAAAAACTTAGTAAATACTGTTATATATTAAGAAAACTTAAAGAAAACTACAATTTTGAATCAGTACTATGTGCCTACTACTTACATTCATAGTACTCTAAGATATGGTATTATATTTTGGGGGAATACAGGTTTCGCTAAAAGGTGTTTTAAGCTCCTGCTTCGTATTCTGAAGGGTGTTGCCTATAGAGACATGTAGAGGACTGTTTAAGGAGTTCAAATTTTGACCCTCCCTAGTTTATTCATCTATGAATCAGTATGTCTCCTAAAGTCAAATCAAGAATTCTCTTCTCTGAACAGTGAAGTACACGACTATCAGACCAGAAACTGGCACGAATTTTCATAGAAACATACATTCAAAATCATTGTACCAAAATCGTGTAATGTATCTATAAAAAAAATGTTCAATGCCTCACCAAAAGAAATAAAAAGCATACAAAATTTACATATGTTTAAAGAAATTAAAGAGGCTACTATTAGGTCAGTGTTTCTATAATGTTGATGAATTTCTTTGCTATCTAAACAGATAGTGCTTATCTTTTGATTTTTCTGCATAATACTTCTTTTTTTCCAACTTGCATGTAAGTAGAAGACAAAATATGTTAAGTTAAATTAAGAAAAATATTAAAATGTAATTAAGAAAATGTTATTCCCCTTATGGATTTTTCTTTGTATAAACCTTGTAAATTTTTTTTCTCATCTTTCATGTAAAAAGTAGCCAAAATATGTAAAGTGTAACTAACAAAATGTCATTGTCCTTAAATGTTAAAAATATAAATCATGCTCTCTCTCTGAAAGAAACTTCCACATGGGAAAAATATATTAAAAACAAAGATTCCAAGACTTACCAAGCGGGAAAGCGCCGGCAGACAGGCACATGAACAAAACACACAAACACACACACAGAATTCGAGCTTTCGCAACTGGCAGTTGCTTCGTCAGGAAGGAAGGAAGGAGAGGGAAAAATGAAAGGGTGTGGGTTTTAAGGGAGAGGGTAAGGAGTCATTCCAATCCCGGGAGCGGAAAGACTTCCCTTAGGGGAAAAAAAGGACAGGTGTACACTCGCACACACACACACACACACACATATCTATCCGCACATACACATATATATATATATATATATATATTAAAAACAAAGATTCCAAGATTTACCAAGCAGGAAAGTGCCAGTAGATAGGCACAATGAATAAAACACACAAACACACAGACAGAATTTCGAGCTTTCGTAACCGGCGGCTGCTTCGTCAGGAAAGAGGGAAGGAGAGGGAAAGATGAAAGGATGTGGGTTTTAAGGGAGAGGGTAAGGAGTCGTTCCAATCCCGGGAGCGGAAAGACTTACATTAGGGGGAAAAAAGGATAGGTATATACTCGCGCGCGCGCACACACACACACACACACACAGACACACACACACACACATATCCATCCATACATAAACAGACACAAGCAGACATATTTAAAGGAAAAGAGTAAGGGCAGGGATGTAAGTCAAGGCAGAAGTGTGGAGGCAAAGATGATGTTGAATGACAGGTGAGGTATGAGTGGCAGCAACTTGAAATTAGCGGAGATTGAGGCATGGTGGATAACGAGAAGAGAGGATATATTGAAGGGCAAGTTCCCATCTCCAGAGTTCGGATAGGTTGGTGTTGGTGGGAAGTATCCAGATAACTCGGACGGTGTAACACTGTGCCAAGATGTGCTGGCTTTGCACCAAGGCATGTTTAGCCACAGGGTGATCCTCATTACCAACAAACACTGTCTCCCCGTGTCCGTTCATGCAAATGGACAGTTTGTTGCTGGTCATTCCCACATAGAGAGCGTCACAGTGTAGGCAGGTCAGTTGGTAAATCACGTGGGTGCTTTCACACGTGGCTCTGCCTTTGATCGTGTACACCTTCCGGTTTACAGGACTGGAGTAGGTGGTGGTGGGAGGGTGCATAGGACAGGTTTTACACTGGGGGCAGTTACAAGGGTAGGAGCCAGAGGGTAGGGAAGGTGGTTTGGTGATTTCATAGGGATGAACCAAGAGGTTACGTAGGTTTGGTGGACGGTGGAAAGACACTCTTGGTGGAGTGGGGAGGATTTCATGAAGGATGGATCTCATTTCGGGGCAGGATTTTAGGAAGTCGTATCCCTGCTGGAGAGCCACATTCAGAGTCTGATCCAGTTCCGGGAAGTATCCTGTCACAAGTGGGGCACTTTTGGGGTTCTTCTGTCAGAGGTTCTGGGCTTGAGGGGATGAGGAAGTGGCTCTGGTTATTTGCTTCTGTACCAGGTCGGGAGGGTAGTTGCAGGATGCGAAAGCTGTTTTCAGGTTGTTGGTGTAATGGTTCAGGGATTCAGGACTGCAGCAGATTCGTTTGCCATGAAGGCCTAGGCTGTAGGGAAGAGACCGTTTGATATGGAATGTGTGGCAGCTGTCATAATGGAGGTACTGTTGCTTGTTGGTGGGTTTGATGTGGATGGATGTGTGAAGCTGGCCATTGGACAGATGGAGGTCAACGTCAAGGAAAGTGGCATGGGATTTGGAGTAGGACCAGGTGAATCTGATGGAACCAAAGGAGTTGAGGTTGGAGAGGAAATTCTGGAGTTGTTCTTCACTGTGAGTCCAGATCATGAAGATGTCATCAATAAATCTGTACCAAACTTTGGGTTGGCAGGCTTGGGTAACCAAGAAGGCTTCCTCTTAGTGACCCATAAATAGGTTGGCATACGAGGGGGCCATCCTGGTACCCATGGATGTTCCTTTTAATTGTTGGTATGTCTGGCCTTCAAAAGTGAAGAAATTGTGGGTCAGGATGGAGCTGGCTAAGGTGATGAGGAAAGAGGTTTTAGGTAGGGTGGTAGGTGATCGGCGTGAAAGGAAGTGCTTCATTGCAGCGAGGCCCTGGCGTGTGGGATATTTGTGTATAGGGAAGTGGCATGAATGGTTACAAGGATGGTTTCCGGGGGTAACAGACTGGGTAAGGATTCCAGGCGTTCGAGAATGTGGTTGGTGTCTTTGATGAAGGATGGGAGACAGCATGTAACGGGTTGAAGGTGTTGATCTACGTAGGCAGAGATACGTTCTGTGGGGGCTTGGTAACCAGCTACAATGGGACGGCCGGGATGTTTGGGTTTGTGAATTTTAGGAAGTAGGTAGAAGGTAGGAGTGCGAGGTGTCGGTGGGGTCAGGAGTTTGATGGAATCAGGTGAAAGGTTTTGTAGGGGGCCTAAGGTTCTGAGGATTCCTTGAAGCTCTGCCTGGACATCAGGAATGGGATTACCTTGTCAAACTTTGTATGTAGAGTTTTCTGAAAGCTGACGCAGTCCCTCATCCACATACTCCCAACGATCAAGTACCACGGTCGTGGAACCCTTGTCAGCCGGAAGAATGATTATGGATCAGTCAACTGTCAGATCACGGATAGCCTGGGCTTCGGCTGTGGTGATGTTGGGAGTAGGATTAAGGTTTTTCAAGAAAGATTGAGAGGCAAGGCTGGAAGTGAGAAATTCCTGGAAGGTTTGGAGAGGGTGATTTTGAGGAAGAGGAGGTGGGTCCCGCTGTGATGGAGGACGGAACTGTTCCAGGCAGGGTTCAATTTGGATAGTGTCTTGTGGAGTTGGATCATTAGGAGTGGGATCAGGATTATTTTTCTTCGTGGCAAAGTGATATATCCAGCAGAGACTACGAGTGTAGGACAGTAAATCTTTGACAAGGGCAGTTTGGTTGAACCTGGGAGTGGGGCTGAAGGTGAGGCCTTTGGATAGGACAGAGGTTTCGGATTGAGAGAGAGGTGTGGAGGAAAGGTTAACTGCTGAATTGGGGTGTTGTGGTTCCAGATTGTGTTGACTAGAATTTTGAGGTGTTGGGGGGAGTGGAGCTGGAAGTGGGAGATTGAGTAGATGGGAGAGACTGGGTCTGTGTGCAATGAGAGGAGGTTGAGGTTTGTTGGAAAGGTTGTGGAGGGTGAGTGAGTTGCCTTTCCGGAGGTGGGAAACCAGGAGATTGGATAGTTTTTTGAAGTGGAGGGTTGCATGCTGTTCTAATTTGTGGTTGGCCTGTAAGAGGATGCTATGAACAGCCGGTGTGGATGTGGGAGAGGAAAGATTGAGGATTTGATTTGGGATAAGAGTTGACGGGTGCGTTCATTGGCCGAGTCGATGTATAGGTGAAGGATTAGGCGGATGAGGGCTATGGATTGTGCTGTTTGGAACTGGTATCAGGACTGATGGAAAGAAGGATTGCAGCCAGAGATTGGAACTTTAAGTGTGAGGCCTTTGGGGGTAATGCCAAATGAATGTCAGACAAGCCTGAGTAAATAAAATATGGGAGCGTAATCTGGCTAGGGTGAAGGCATGTTTGCGGAGGGAATGTAAATAAAATTTAACGGGGTTGTTGTAGGGATGTTGTGAGGTTGACATGGTATTAGAAGGTGGAAAGGGTAATATGAGGTTAAAGTGAAAATAAATAGAAATTTATATAGGGAGAGATAAAGGTGTGAAAAAAGTCGAAAAAGTGTTGGTTTGAGATGAGCTATGTTGATCCTGTGCTGAACCTAGGCTGGTGAACAACAATGGGTGCAAAGGTTAGGTAGTTGTGTTGTCTCCAAAACACGTTAAAGGGCGGGGAAATTCAGGAAAATGTCGAAAAAAATTTCTCGAAAAAATGTTCGAAAAAAAAAATAGAAAGAAACTTCCACATGAGATAAATATATTAAAAACAAAGATTCCAAGACTTACCAAACGGGAAAGTGCCGGTAGACAGGCACAATAAAATAACACACAAACACACACACAAAATTTCTAGCTTTCCCAATCAACGGTTGCTTCTTCAGGGAAGAGGGAAGGAGTCATTCCAACCCCGGGAGCGGAAAGACTTACATTAGGGGGGAAAAAGGATAGGTATATACTCGCGCGCGCGCACACACACACACACACACACACACACACACACACACACACACACACACACACATATCCATCCATACATAAACAGACACAAGCAGACATATTTAAAGGAAAAGAGTAAGGGCAGGGATGTAAGTCAAGGCAGAAGTGTGGAGGCAAAGATGATGTTGAATGACAGGTGAGGTATGAGTGGCAGTAACTTGAAATTAGCGGAGATTGAGGCATGGTGGATAACGAGAAGAGAGGATATATTGAAGGGCAAGTTCCCATCTCCAGAGTTCGGATAGGTTGGTGTTGGTGGGAAGTATCCAGATAACTCGGACGGTGTAACACTGTGCCAAGATGTGCTGGCTGTGCATGTTTAGCCACAGGGTGACCCTCATTACCAACAAACACTGTCTCCCCGTGTCCGTTCATGCAAATGGACAGTTTGTTGCTGGTCATTCCCACATAGAGAGCGTCACAGTGTAGGCAGGTCAGTTGGTAAATCACGTGGGTGCTTTCACACGTGGCTCTGCCTTTGATCGTGTACACCTTCCGGGTTACAGGACTGGAGTAGGTGGTGGTGGGAGGGTGCATAGGACAGGTTTTACACTGGGGGCAGTTACAAGGGTAGGAGCCAGAAGGTAGGGAAGGTGGTTTGGGGTTTCATAGGGATGAACCAAGAGGTTACGAAGGTTTGGTGGACAGTGGAAAGACACTCTTCGTGGAGTGGGGAGGATTTCGTGAAGGATGGATCTCATTTCGGGGCAGGATTTTAGGAAGTCGTATCCCTGCTGGAGAGCCACATTCAGAGTCTGATCCAGTCCTGGGAAGTATCCTGTCACAAGTGGGGCACTTTTGGGGTTCTTCTGTGAGAGGTTCTGGATTTGAGGGCTGAGGAAGTGGCTCTAGTTATTTGCTACTGTACCAGGTCGGGAGGGTAGTTGCAGGATGCGAAAGCTGTTTTCAGGTTGTTGGTGTAATGGTTCAGGGATTCAGGACTGCAGCAGATTCGTTTGCCATGAAGGCCTAGGCTGTAGGGAAGAGACCGTTTGATATGGAATGGGTGGCAGCTGTCATAATGGAGGTACTGTTGCTTGTTGGTGGGTTTGATGTGGACGGATGTGTGAAGCTGGCCATTGGACAGATGGAGGTCAACGTCAAGGAAAGTGGCATGGGATTTGGAGTAGGACCAGGTGAATCTGATGGAACCAAAGGAGTTGAGGTTGGAGAGGAAATTCTGGAGTTGTTCTTCACTGTGAGTCCAGATCATGAAGATGTCATCAATAAATCTGTACCAAACTTTGGGTTGGCAGGCTTGGGTAACCAAGAAGGCTTCCTCTAATTGGCCCATAAATAGGTTGGCATACGAGGGGGCCATCCTGGTACCCATGGATGTTCCTTTAATTGTTGGTATGTCTGGCCTTCAAAAATGAAGAAATTGTGGGTCAGGATGGAGCTGGCTAAGGTGATGAGGAAAGAGGTTTTAGGTAGGGTGGTAGGTGATCGGCGTGAAAGGAAGTGCTTCATTGCAGCGAGGCCCTGGACGTGCGGGATATTTGTGTATAGGGAAGTGGCATGAATGGTTACAAGGATGGTTTCCGGGGGTAACAGACTGGGTAAGGATTCCAGGCGTTCGAGAATGTGGTTGGTGTCTTTGATGAAGGATGGGAGACAGCATGTAACGGGTTGAAGGTGTTGATCTACGTAGGCGGAGATACGTTCTGTGGGGGCAACCGTCGGTTGCGAAAGCTAGAAATTCTGTGTGTGTGCTTGTGTGTTTTATTTATTGTGCCTATCTACTGGCGCTTTCCCGCTTGGTAAGTCTTGTAGTCTTTGTTTTTAATATATATATATATATATATATATATATATATATATATATATATATATATATATATATATACACACCCACATACATGGTGTATGTGTGGATGAATATGTATGTGTGCGATTGTACACCTGTCCTTTTTTCCCCCTAAGGGAAGTCTTTCCGCTCCCGGCATTGGAATGACTCCTTACCCTCTCCCTTAAAACCCACATCCTTTCGTCTTTCCCTCTCCTTCCCTCTTTCCTGAAGAAGCAACCATTGGTTGTGAAAGCTAGTAATTCTGTGTGTGTGTTTGTGTGTTTTGTTCATTGTGCCTGTCTGCCGACGCTTTCCCGCTTGGTAAGTCTTGGAATCTTTGTTTTTAATATATTTTTCCCATGTGGAAGTTTCTTTCTATATATATTTTGAATTAATGATTCTCAGGTGTCAGAGAGAAAAGCTAGAATCATGTTATTTGCTGATGATACTAGTTTAATAGTTAGTGATATGAAGCAGTCTTTGCATAGTACTGTGGACCATGCCCTGCAAGATATACAAAAATGGTTTAGTGCAAACAAGCTAACACTGAATGCAAAAAAAACTGATTATGTGCAATATGGAAAATTAAGTGAACAAGATGACCTAAATCCCACCATGGATGGCAAATCACTTGAAAGAGTACAGTGTACAAAATTCCTCGATATGCACATTGATGAGAAGATAAACTGGAAGGATCATGTGGTGAGCTTAGCACTAAAACTAAAGTCAGCACGTTTTGTACTTAGAATAATTTAAAGAGTTTGTAGTAATGACTGTACCAGATTAGTATATTTTGGCTATTTTCAGTCCATTTAATCCTATGGGATAGTATTCTGGGGAAAAACAAATTGTCATCTAAATGAGATTTTCAAATTACAAAAAAGCGCTATTCGGATAACGACCCAGAGCCCACCAGAAACACATTGTAGGTCCCTTTTTAAAGCATTGAAAATTTTAACAATTCCATCATTATACCTTTTGAAATGTCTGTTTGTGATCAAAAGAAATCAGGACAAAATGAAAACCAATAGAGACTGCCATAACTATGATACACGGCAATGTAAAGATCTCCCTTAACAAGCTGTAACAAGGACCCAAAGTCAGAAACATGTATGTAATCAAGGCATCAAACTTTTTAATGCACTACCAAAACATATCAAAGAGCTGGAAAATGAGGATAAATTTAAAACTGTTCTAAAGAATCACATGCTTGGCAAATGTTATTACAGTGTAAGTGCATTTCTACGCTCAACTGTATTAGAATATAAAGAGCCACATGCTTGACAAATGTTATTACTGCATAAGTGAATATTTTGGCGCACATATGTTTAAATTAATGTGACAATTGAAATTACACTAATACATATGTCTGTCAAGCACATAAGAAGATTAAGAACTACATGCTTAACAAATGCCACTACAGTATAAGTGAATAGTTCTGCTCAACTGTATAAGAATATATGACATCATAAATGTGACAAATGAAATCACAACATCAAGGAATAGGTCTGTCAAACACATAGGAAATTATGTTATAAAAATACTTATTAGTTGTAAATTGTATTAAACAAAAGATAGATTCATATGAATTCAGCATAGAAAAAAATTTGTAAAGGTATTATATAGTTGCTAAAATGTATCCTGACAAATTTTATGTGATAACTGGGATCATAATAAATAAATTTAATAAATAAATAATTTTTTGGTCATCTCCTCAATAGGTTTCTTTCCAAATTGCTCATTACCTTTTCATTCATTCTGATCTTTTTTGTGATTCCTCATTTGTAAATACCCTTTTTATTGTTAGTCATTTGGTTTTCATTTGAATCTTATTTTTATGTTTTTCAAACAATGGAAAATCCAGGATGGAATGTAACAGTATTATGAGAAGGGAAATTGCTACACACCATATAGCGGAGATGCTGAGTCACAGATAAGCACAACAAAAAGACTCTCACAATCAGTTGCCTGAGACTGCAGGCATGTATGTGAGTTGCATTTTGTGTGTGTGTGTGTGTGTGTGTGTGTGTGTGTGTGTGTGTGTGTGTGTGTGTATGTTTTGTTGACAAAGGCCTTAATGGCTGAAAGCTTTATTTGCGAGAGTCTTTTTGTTGTGCCTATCTGCGAGTCAGCATCTCCCCTATATGGTGAGCAGCAACTTTCCTTCTCATAATATTATTTTATGTTTTTCAGCTTCTTTAAATTTTCTGCTTTGTTTTGCAAGTTGTCCAGGGTTAGTTCTAGCTTTTTCATATCCTTACTGGTTTCCATTATCTATCCTACATGTTGCGTATTGTTCCAAAGCTTCTCTATAATTTTTCTTGGTAATCTGCTTTCTGGTGTCTTCATAATCCTTTTTCCATGTGGTATCTGTAATGGACTCTAGTTTGCTGTACACCACTTCATTTGGTACAATTTGCCATTGTCCACTTTTTTTAGATGGATATGTTTATTCGTGTTCTAGCTGTTCTTCTCTCTATTTTGAGGATTTTGTGGATTCTGTTTTTCTCAGTGACTCTGAAAAGAGTTTTACTTCTGTATTCACCTCTGGTCAAACCACCATCTTATAATGTTTTAAATTAGTTTTGATTGATAGACATGTCAACTTTTAAGGTTTTATCATTTTGTTCATTCTTTCCTGGTTCTTCTAAGTATTTAAATTATTTCACTATTTTTTACTTGCTTGTTATTACCTCTTATGTGGTTGATTACTAATGGATCTGCTACCGTTATCTCAGTCTTTTTGAAGGACATCTGGAGTCCTAGTTTTGGGCCATATTTTGCAGGCTTGTTATTTGATTTCTGGCTTCATGAATGTTATGAGCTAGTAACACTAAGTCATCTGTGAATCCCAAGTACTTTAAGTTTATTTGATCGTTTTTGGTTCCATTTCTAATGTTTTTATGAATTTCCTTGCACCATTCCCTCATCACATAATCAAGTGCATAGTTGAAAAGTAATAGCAATAAACCATATATCCGTCTTAACCCTGTTTTAATCGTAAATGCCTCAGATATTTCTGCTCTGAACTTTACTTTACTTTCAATGTTTGTTGGAGTTAAGTTTATCATTTTTATTAATTTGGGATGGAGACCAAAATTCCTTAGCATATTCATCATTGAAGATCTGTGGACACAATCCATAAGCTTTTTTGAAGTCTACAAAAGTCATGACTTGTTTTTGTCTTCTTTTGTAATAATCCAACACCAATTTTAAAGTGATTATCTGTTCTGGGCAGCTTCTCTGGGGTCTAAATCCTCCTTGGTAGTTTCCCAGTTCCAGATCAGGTTGATCTTTACAGAGATTGTATAGAATATTTGAAATGACTTTATATGTGATATCTGAAAGGAGAATTCCTTTCTAGCTGTCTGGATATGGTCTGTCTCCTTTTTTGTGTAATGCATGGATTATATCTGTAGTTCAATGTTCTGGTAGGTATTCTTTGTTCCAGATTTTCACTATGCATTTGCATAATGATACCTGCACTGCTTCTACTGCATGTTTCCAAAGTTCTGCAAGTATTTGTTCCTCTCCACTTGCTTCGTAGTTTTTGAATTCTTTCTTAGCTTTGAGGACTTCATAGATTGGGAATGGTTTTATACTTTTTACTGGTGTTTTAATAGGTTATCTGTATTTATTTGTAGTAGTTCTGGAGGATCTTCACAATTTAGTAATTTATTAAATATTTCTGCTAAAATTTCTGTATTATTTTTCTACTGCTAAGTGTAATTTTATTATTTTTATCCTTTAACATTAATGTAGGATGATCGTATCTTCACAGTTGTCTTCCCAAATATTTTGTTTTTGTCATTACAATTATATCTTTTTGACACTGGCATTTAACCCTTCCTTTTGGGTTATCTTTCTTTATTCTGAAAGTTGCAAGTATGATTCTTCTGTTTTATAACACTGATGCTTTAACCAGGTTTAGTGTCTATTTACAATTGTTTTATCACACTCATTGTTCCACCATTGGTGTTTTTTACTAGGATTTTTGAGGCTATCTGTTCAGCTATTTGTTTCAAATGGGGATTTTTTTCCTGTAGATTATATGTTATTTTCACATCCCCTGTTTGTTCTTCATATTCTATGTTACTTATAAGTTTTTGAGGTCATAGGTTCTCTTCTTTTTGGAGTGGGATTTTTTTCTTTGTCAATGGCATGAATTTAACTTTCATTTTTATTATGTAATGATCTGATCCTCAGAACTTTCAACATTGTATATTTCCCTTTTTATCCACACATACATGAATCAGTTGCCATTCTCCTTTTTGCCAGTCTTGATGTTTCCAAGTTTTGAGCTTATTTGGTCTTCTCTTGAAGTATGTTGACATTGAGATCATGTAATGTGCTCTGCAGAATTCCACCATTCTCATGTCATTCCTGTTGGTTTTTCTTTGTGCTGGCCATTTCCCTATTTTGTCTATATATCTTCTCCCTTCCTAAATGGACATTAAAATCTCCAATTACTATTCTGGTGTGACTGTTATTTATGTTTGTTATTGTCTGGTCTAAAAACTCCCAAAATTTATCCACATCTTCTCTGTGTTCTTTCGCATTACTTTTTTTCGTTAGTTGGCACATGGAAATTTATTATTGTGTGTGTTTTATTTCCAGCTTTTACAGTTATTGTTGATAGCCTGGGAGATTGTGATTTAAATTCTATTACAGATTCAATTATTTTGAGACTGTTTACTAATCCCATTCCAAGTAGTGGAATTCCTTCATTACTCTTTTTCCTGATGATCCCTTATAAATTGTATATCCTTGTGAGTCTGTTGGTTCCTGATTGATGTTTCACAGTTCTTGAAGTCCAGTTATTAGACTCCTTTTGCAGTCCATTTCATCTGTCAAAATTTTGAGTTTACCTAGTCTTGTGGTGGAATTTATGTTGTGTGTTGCTATGTAGGTTATTTGTCTTGTCTTGAGTCTAAATTTTGATCTTCTCTCAATTATAGGTATTTTCAGATGGTCCAACTCATCTAAGTTACCTTTCAAGTGATTGCTGGCCATATCCGAGTGCAGTATTCCTTGACAATTACTACGTGGTGGATTTTTACTTAAAACATTTCTTTCACTGTTTGATTTTCAAAAGCAGTCAATCTTGTACAAAGCAAGCTTTGAATTACAACTATGGTTGTTAAACTTAGAGTTTATTTTGTGCTTTGTCTGTGAGAGCCTTTTTATTTCACTTGAGTCTGTCGGGAAGCCAGTGAGGACCCCCCTACCCACTATCTGGGATGTGCCACATCAGAGTATCATCTCTCCACCTGCTACAACAGTGTGATGATATCTTTTGTAATGTATTAGCAATCAATGTTTAACAAACCATTAATAGGACAATTCCATAAGTAAAGTAACAACTGAAAATAATTGTTTCACAAAACATTCTTTACAGCCTGTTATTCTATAAAAGCAAGGAATACTTCTGGTGTAGTTATAGGACTGGTTAACTTCCATTTTTGACATGAAAATGAATAAAATAGTGTCATTAAACAATAAATTTTGAATGTTATTTAGATATATATAATTACTGTGAGGTATTTCTTATTAAGACCTGTGTGGTGTATGTGTGTATTGCCGATTTCAATACAGTCAGCCTTGATGGGTGAACAAATAATAATACCTGATGCCAGGACCTAATAATAGGACAGCCTTTCTAGAAAGTTCTAAATGAAGTAAATCTGCATTAGATTTAATGAATTGGTGGTCAAAATTATACCTACATGACTCTAAAATTTATATTCAAATTTAAATAGAAGTGAACAAAATTAGCAATTACTTACAGCGTATCAGAGAAATATGCGACTATAAGATCATGTTGCTCATTATTCCTTGTATCATTAATTTCAATATGTTGTTTCCCAGTCTGTAATGCTAGAAGTTATACATTAGATGGTTTCTGGTCTGTTACATTATGCAGCACACACGGAGACATTTCAGCAGCCATTCTACCTGCACTATTTATGCAACTCGAACAGATTTTCCTATTCTGTTCCTGACATGTGGTACAAAGCTTAGTATTCTCTGCAGTGCACTTCTAATAATTTGCGAAGTATGTATGTTGATATAGATATGCAACAGAAGCACCTGACTACATTTTTTGCTAAATAAAAATTGCTTCACTGCAAATGAACCACTTATTTGTAGTTAGCACCACTGTTGAGTACCCGTCTAATATATTCAGTAAGAATTCCTTGGGTCAGTCACATATTTTATATGGCACACCAAATTATATATCTGGTAAAATTCGTAACATGGTACAATGTTTAAAGAAATTTGGAAATATTGCATAATAGAACCTACACATCTATACATACAAGTTCCCAAGATATTGCTGTTATAGAAAGAAACTCATGTTTGTTTATTTGTTAATAATTTATTTACTCTTGTGAAATCACTGTAGAATTTTATGGAGAAACTTTTCTTTGTGTACTGTCTCTTGTTTGAATGTAGTAACTAAAGAATGCCAAGACATCATTGAACCTTATGTGTTTTGTGTTTATAAGCAGATGTATATTTGTTCCAGCATTGGTTGAAGCTTAAAAATAAAGAACATGGGTGGTCATACTGGAAGAGCCCCTTAATATGGCGAGAGACAGCAATGCGTGGAGGTTTAGCCGAACTAGTGGGTGGACTTCACGAATTTTTTGAGTACTGCAATGAGTACTATGGCATATGCAGCTTCCTTTCTCAAGAAGAGAAGAAACTTCTTGTGGAAGAAAACATCAAAGTATGGATATCATGATACAAGGACAGTTCATATCTGCTTTACCTCTTAGAACAATGTAGGATTTTTTAAATGTTTTATAGCAGTAACTTGTAAAGTTTCAGTGCTTTCTTTTCTTGTGAAGTATGCCATTTTGGATAGTGAGTCATCAACAGAGATAGAAGTAAGTTCAGGAGTGTTCCAGGGAAATGTATTGAGACCCTTGCTGTTTTTCTTGTCTTTCCATGATCTTAAACACAATGTTAATAGTAAACTCAGATTTTTGCAAATGATACAGTTATCTAAAATTAATTACAATTTTAAAAGAGCTGCAGGAATATTCAGTCCAATCATGATAAGATTTGAGAATGTTGCAAAAAATGGAAACTTGCTGTCAGTGTCCAGGAATGTAAAATTGTGCATGTTATAAAATGAAAAAAATGAAGTATCCTAGGGCCACAATATCAACTGAAATTGATCAGCCTATACAAAAACCTTTGTGTTATGATTTGCATGAGTATTTAGTGGAATAATTACATAGACTCAACTGTAGGTAAAGTAGGAGACAGCCATTAGTTCATTGGCAGCCTGGCAGGAAAAAATGCAATCAAGTGTATAAAAGAGATTGATTAAAAAACACTCAAACATACCATTCTATAGTATTACTCCAGCATATTGGGCCCAAATGAAGTGGAACTAGCAAGAAATGTTGAAAGTATTCAAAGAAATACAGTATAAATGCTCACAAATTTGTTTCAGCCACAAAAGATCATCACAGAGATATTGGAAGAAAATGAACAGGCACTTTACTTGAAGATAGATGCAAACTACCTCATCAAAGCCTACTTACAAAAGTTTCAAGAACCAGCTTTAAGTGAGGAGTGTAGAAATGTTCTACAGCCCTTTGTGTATTACTACCACAGTGTTCATGAAGATGAGATAGATGATGTGACTATGTCCGTGTTCGCAAGGGGCCTTAATTTTGCTCTTATGCTGGTTTCACCACCACTAGTGGATTTTGTCAGTTCCTTTGAAGAGAATGTGTGAAGTCTGACAACAGACACAGCAGAGGAAATTCATCAGGAGTCTTGCCATATGCTGATTAGAGTCACACAATTGAACACGTCGCCTGTGGAGAGGCCAGCCCTCCATAACTTTTGAGCAGATGTGGATGTGGTGGTACTCAAGTCGGATAAAGGTAATGCTACTGTCCTCATGCAATGGGACGACTATATTAATAAGATTAATGATTTACTGTGTGACTCAATGTATCGCAAGATCGATGAGCATCCTGCTAACTGGGTGATACAAAAAACAGCAGAACTTCTATTTAACAGATTTCTTGCAAAGGGCATCACTAAGAGAATGAGACCAAATTGTTCAATTCCACCTAGGCTGTATGGACTGCCCAAAATTCATAAAATAAGTGTGCCTTTATATCCTATAGTGAGCAGTCTTGGAGCAGCCACCTAAGATATGGCTAAATACTCAGTGCCTTTACTCAGACCCATTGTAGGCAAGTGTCCACATCATATAAGAAATTTGAATGATTTTATCAGCAGACTACAGTCACGTAAGCTTGCTGATTTGTTGGTCAGTTTTGACATAATTCTGCTTTTTACAAATGTGCATTTCATAGCCAGTAGCTTTGTGACTGACATTAGACCATTGATTGACCATATTGTGTCACTGATGTACTTTTCATTCAACAATGAGTTTTTTGAACACGCTGATGGTGTCACGATGGGGAGTCCTTTGTTTCCCTGGGTAGCCAGTCTTTTTATGGAAGAATTTGAGGTGTGAGCACTTGCCTCAGCTATTTTAAAACCAACAGTACTTGGTGATATGTTGACACTTGTATAGTTAGGCTTCATGATTTGGATAGTCTCTGAGAGATCCTTCAACATCTGAACTCCATACATGAAAAAGTAAAGTTTACTATGGAGGTGGAGGAAGAAGGTTGCTTGCTGTTTTTAGACACCTTGGTGCGATGTAAGAGTGATGGCACAATTGGGCATTCAGTGTTTCAAAATCCCATTCATGCTGACCTTTATTTACAATCTACTAATTCCCACCGTCCTGCATAAATGATGGGCATTCTAAAGACCTTGATCCACCAAGCCGATACCATTTCAGGTGCTAGTGGCCTGGAATATCTGCAAACTGTGTCCCTGAACAACAGACTTTCATCTCAACAAGTACAGAAAGTGCTACAGATGTACAAGCACCAGGATAAGGAGGGAAATGAGGCCTTCAAAATGACTGTTTATTGCAATATATTGGAAATGTTTCAGCTAAAGTAGGCAGAATATTAAAAAAGACATAAAGTTAAAGCAATCTTTCAACCTCCTTCCAAAATATCAGCACTTTTGAGATCTGTTAAATATGACTTAGCTTTGTACAAAGCAAGTTTACACAAGGTTCTGTGTGAATCTGGCGAATCTTATGTAGGTCAAAAAATGCACACTTTGCAGGATTGCATTATAGAACACCAGCAGCAAACTCAACTTCTCTGAGAAAGTAAGTCCATCACTGAACACTGAATTTCCATTGGTCATTTGATGAAACATAATGAAACAAAAATTGTGACCCATATGTCAAACTTTTGGAGCTCAGTCATCAATGAATCAATGGAAGTACAAGTGTCTGAATCTATTATGAATCAAGATGACAGTTTCCAGTTAAATTCTGCATGAAACTTGGTTATAGAAATACTTCAAGCTCTGCTTAATTGATGTCATCCTGTGATCTTACCACACAAAGGCAGTCATTTTGATATGGAAGAGGGGAGAGCTTTTGGCATGGAGGAACTGCAGAACAGCGCACAAACTTACAGCAAAAGCACAAGCACAATGCCAACTAGGAATGATGCATGTGCCGTTAGGACCTCAAATGGGGAACTTAGTGTATATGGTTTCAGATGTTTTTTATACCAGTCTTCCATCTCAATATCAATTCCTTTGATGATGACCGGTTTCAGTCAGTAATGACTATCTTCAGATCTACAATACAAAAATATTTACACCTAGTGGGCAGTCTGTCTTTAACACAATACAGCATTATATATCACAGTGTACTATTATACAACCAGGGAAATGTACAGATAAAATATGGTAAAACATACCTGTCCTACACCATGTCCTAATGTGATAAACCCATTTGTGACTGTGTCGCAGCTGGTGAGTATATTGTGTCAGTATTCACCAAAGATGGCCAGAATGATTTGTGTTGAAATATCATACTAACAAGTTACAGACATCTGGCAGTTCTTCCAAAATTTTGTAGAACAAGATTAGAATAGTTACAGTGTGCACAGATATGTTTAAACAACTGTTATTCCCATGCATCATATGTGAGTGGAATGGGAAGACCCTAATAACTTGTATACTGGGAAATTATCACTGTCATGCACTTCACAGTGGTCTGCAGAGTGTAATTGTAGATGTATTGAAAGACTGTGAAAAGTGAGCACATAAGAAAAGAAACTCATTTTTTAAATCATATTTTGAGAATTACCAACAGATAATATTGAACAATGGCAAATCCACAATGGGGCAACAAAAACACGATTGCTATTATCACACAGAGGAGGCATTTTGCATTGCAGATAGGCACAATGAGAAAGGCTGCTAACATATAAGATTTTGAAAAAAAAGTTGTTCTTCTGAAATAGAAAATACATCTCTCTCTCTCTCTCTCTCTCTCTCTCTCTCTCTCACACACACACACACACACACACACACACACACACACACACACACACACACATCCACACAGGCACAACTCATACACACATGGCACTGTCTCTAGGAGATGGGACCTGAGGGGTGGGAGAAGGTGTGCTGTTACCTGTGAGAGGGTCCAGCAATGTGATGGGAACAAAATGTGGTGCTAGGTGCAGAGTCATTAGAAGAGAATGGGATAAGACTAACAGGTTGGGGGGATAAAAGGCACGTGTACTGCTGGAGTGAGAGCACAGAAGGGGATAGGTAGGTGGAGGACAGTGTCTAGTGAAGGTTGAGGCCAAGTCTGTTATGAGAAAAATTGTGGTTTTCAGTCTACAGACTGGTTTGATGCAGCTCTCCATGCAACTCTATCCTGTGCAAGCTTCTTCAGCTCCAAGTACCTACTGCAACTGACATCCTTCTGAATCTGCATAGTCTATTCATCTCTTGGTTTCCTTCTACAAATTTTAACCACCATGCTGCCATCAAGTATTAAATTAGTGATCTCTTGATGCCTCAGAACATGTCCTACCAACCAATACCTTCTTCTAGTCAAGCTGTGCCACAAATTCCTCTTCTCCCCAATTCTATGCAGTACCTCCTCATTAGTTATATGATCTACCCATCTAATATTCAGCATTCTTCTATAGCACCACATTTTGGAAGCTTCTATTCTCTTCTGGACTAAACTCTTCATCATCCACAATTCACTTCCACACATGGTTACACTTCATGCAAATACTTTCAGAAACGACTTCCTGATTTTAAATATATACTCAATGTTGACAAATTTCCCTTCTTCAGAAACGCTTTTTGTGCCATTTCCAGTGTACATCTTATATCCTCTCTACTTTGACCATCATCAGTTATGTTCCTGCCCCGATAGCAAAACTCATTTACTGCTATAAGTGTCTCATTTCCTAATCTAATTACCTCAGCATCACCCGATTCAATTCAACTGCATTCCATTATCCTCGTTTTGCTTTTGTTAACGTTCATCTAATAACCTCCTTCCAAGACACTGTCTAATCTGTTCAACTGCTCTTTCAGGTCCTTTGCTGTCTCTGACAGAATTACATTGTCAAATCTCAAAGTTTTTACTTCTTCTCCATGGATTTTAATTCCTACTCCAAAGTTTTCTTTTGTTTCCTTTACTGCTTGCTCAATACATAGATTGAATAACTTCGGGGACAGGCTACAACCCTGTTTCACTTCCTTCCCAACCACTGCATCCCTCTCATGCCCCTTGACTCTTTCCACCACCATCTGGTTTCTGTACAAATTGTAAATAGCCTTTTGCTCCCTGTGTTTGACTCCTGCCACCTTCAGAATTTGAAAGAGATTATTCCAATCAACATTGTCAAAAGCTTTCTCTAGGTCTACAAATGCCAGAATCATAGTTTTGCCTTTCCTTAATCTATCTTCTGAGATAAGGAGTAAGGTCAGTATTGCCTTACGTGTTCCAGCATTTCTATGTAATGAAACCGGTCTTTCCCATGTTCGGCTTCTAACAGTTTTCCCATTCATCTGTAAACAATTCGTGTTAGTATTTTGTAGCTGTGACTTAGTAAACTGATAGTTTGTTAATTTTCACACCTGTCAACACCTGGTTTCTTTGGGGTTGAAAGTATTATATTCTTCTTGAAATATGAGGGCATTTGACTTGCCTCATACATCTTGCTCACCAGATGGCAGATCTTTGTCAGGGCTGGCTCTCTCAAGGCTATCAGTAGTTCTAATGGGATGTTGTCTACTTCTGGGCGTTGTTTCAACTTTGGTCTCTCAGTGCTCTGTCAAACTCGTCATGCAGTATCATACCTGCAATTTCATATTCATCTACGTCCTCTTCCATCTCCACAATATTGCCCTCAAGTACATCACCCTTGTATAGACCCTCTATATACCACTTTCACCTTTCTGCTTTCCTTACTTTGCTTAGTATTGGTTTTCCATCTGAGCTCTTGATATTCATACAGGTGTTTCTCTTTTCTCCAAAGGTCTCTTTAATTTTCCTGTAGGCAGTATCTATCTTACCCCTAGTGATATATGCCTCTACATTCCTGCCTGTTGTAAGAGGCAACTAAAAGGGGTCTCACACCTTTTAGCCTTTATGTGATGGTCCCTGGTAGTGTTTGACCTCCATTTTTCAAAATTTTCTTGAAGAGCGAGCTAATTACGGAAGGGCACCTGACATGGTGCATCATGCCCATTGTGCATTGAGATCTTTAGCCCACTTTCTCATTGAGGCATTGCAGTCTCACTCATCGTCCATCTCTTGGGCAAGGGCACCTTCCTGGGTGCATTTTCCTCCACCTTCTATGCAGTGTCATTTTCTGTGCCAACGATGACCATGGAATTCTTTGCACCTCATATCCAGAATGGTAGCCAGTCCATTGTGGTGGGGCCACCATGTACCCCATTGGTTGTAGCCCCCTGACTACACAGGGATCGCTCTGCTGATGTCTGCACCGGTAACTCCCATCATATGCCAAGGAGTAGATGCGTGTCACCTTGGGGCATTGAGACTCCCAGCAATGGCCATCCTGCCAGATGTCCTTTGTTGTGGCTGGGTGGCACCCATGGGGAGTGCCCCTGGTCAGAGTGGGTGGCATCAGAGTGGATGATGCACAATGAAGCATACCATGTCATCACTTGCTGGTAATCAAATGCCAGCAATCTCTAAGTGTTCCAAGTCTCAGTACAATGCAAGGAAGTATGATCCTAAATCATTCCCCTCCCTGGCCACACCGTGGGAGGAATGCCAGGCTAAGGATGGGAGCAAACCTTATTCACCCCGGTACCTCATATGTACGAGAGCTGATGGGGACTCCATTGTCTTGATGAAGCCTCAGTTTTTTGTAGAGCATTTAGATGACAAGTTTGGGGAGGTGGAGGGCTTGTCCAAAATTAGGTCAGAGTCAGTCTTGATAAAAACAGCATCCTCTGCCCAGTCACGGGTGTTACTCACTTGTGACAAGCTGGGAGATGTTTCCGTTACCATCACACCTCAGAAGAGCTTAAATATAGTCCTGGGTATTATATTCCACAGGGACTTTCTTTTGCAGTCCGACGACGAGCTGCACACCAACTTAGAGAAACGAGGAGTTCAATGCGTCCAGCGCATCCATTGATGTCTGAGGGATAATCAGGTTGCCACCGGTGCCTTAATCTTGGCCTTTGAGGGTGACAGATTACCCGAGAAGGTCAAGGTGATGGTCTACCGGTGTGATGTGAAGCCATATATCCCTCCCCGAATTTGGTGCTTCCCGCTGTACTTCCAGCATCACATGCCGAGATTATGGATGTCCATTGCATCCCAAAACTCCATGTGCCCTGTTTCCTATCTGCATCAACTGCAGAGAGCATCATTACTGTTGCTCACCAGACAGCAGGATTTTAGAGCGAGAAAGGAAAATCATGGAATACAAGACCCTGGACCGACTGACCTTCACCGAGGCTAAGAGAAAATCTGAATGCCTACATCCTGTAGCGATGACCTCCTGTTATGCTGCCACTACGAGATCAGTTGTAGCCCCATCAGTTCCACAAGTTCTTGTTGGCTCTCAGAGCCAGAAGACTGCACCTTCCCCCTTCATGGTGGGGGGCACTTCCGTCCCTGTTGCTCCCGCATCAACTACCACAGGAGCACTGTCCCCCCAACCATCGGGAACACCAGTTCCCACTTCTCAGCTGGAGAAGCATAAGTCTTCTTTGGCTTCTCTCACTGGGAAAGGGTCCCTTGGGTCACTCCCTCCCCAGGTTTCTGCGAGTGGGAAACGTGACACCTGCCAGTGACTGAAGTGCCCAAAAGCAGCTGGTCATAGGGCTTCACGATCATTCTCTGTCCCAGAGATGGAATCAGTTACGCCCTCCCAACTAGAGGTACCCTAGGATCAGCGAGAGAAATCCAGAAAGAAGACACCCAAAACCAAGAGAATTGCAGAGACATGCACACCACCGCTACCTACAAGCTCTGCGTTTGAGGATGAGGTGAAGATTCTCACATCCGCTGAGGACCTAGATCTCTCCAGACACAATGGATATGCCCTGTTCAGGAAATAAGTCAGTGGCAGCAGGTGACCTTGAGGCGTAGACTGCCTCATTGAGTGTTTCATGCCTTCACAGTCTCATGATAACGTCATCCTCTAGTGGGATTGCGGCGGTTTTTCCCTCCACCTGGCTGAACTATGGCAACTGTTAAGCTTTACACCTTCTTTCTGCATTGCCGTCCAGGAAATCTGGTTCCTGGCAATGTGGACCCTTGCCCTTTGTGGCTACAGGAGATGTTACAAGAACCATAGCGAATATAATAGAGTGTCAGGCGGAGTTTGTGGTTATGTCCTGAACTCAGTATGTAGTAAACCTGTGCCCCTTCAAACACTGCTTGAAGCTGTGGCTGTCAGAATGTGGACAATGCAGGAAATAACTATCTGCAACCTATGTCTCCCTCCATATGGTGCAGTACCCCTGAATGTATTGGTTGCACTGATTGATGAACTCCCTAAACCTTTCCTACTTTTGGGATATTTTAACTCTCATAGCTCCTTGTGGGGTAGCACTATGCTTACTAGCCGTGGCAGAGATGTCAAAAATTTACTATCCCAACTCGAGCTCTGCTTCTTAAATACTGGGGCCACCACACATTTCAGTGTGGCTAATGGTAATTACTCGGCCATTGATTTATCAATTTTCAGCCCAGGACTTCTCCCATCTATCCACTGGAGAGTACATGACGACCTGTGTGGTAGTGACCACTTCCCCATCTTCCTGTCACTCTCCTGACATAATGCCCATGGATGCCTTTAAACAAGGAAGACTGGGTAGCCTTCATCTCTGCTGTCACCATTGAATCTCCCCCACATGGAGCCATCTATGTTGTGATTGAGCAGGTCACTACAACACTACAACAATCACTTCTGCAGGAGAAAATGTGATCCCTCGTTCTCTAGGGTGCTCCTCGCCAAAGACAGTCTCTTGGTGGTCGCCAGAAGTCACTGAGGCAATTAAAGAGCATTGGTGAGCTCTACAGCGACATAAGTGGCAACCTTCCGTAGAGCATCTTATAGCCTTTAAGCAGCTCTGTGCCTCCAATCACCTGCTTATAAAACATCTACATCTACATCTACATGACTACTCTGCAATTCACATTTAAGTGCTTGGCAGAGGGTTCATCGAACCACAATCATACTATCTCTCTACTATTCCACTCCCGAACAGCGAGCGGGAAAAACGAACACCTAAACCTTTCTGTTCGAGCTCTGATTTCTCTTATTTTATTTTGATGATCATTCCTTCCTATGTAGGTTGGGCTCAACAAAATATTTTCGCATTCGGAAGAGAAAGTTGGTGACTGAAATTTCGTAAAAAGCTCTCGCCGCGACGAAAAACGTCTATGCTGTAATGACTTCCATCCCAACTCGTGTATCATATCTGCCACACTCTCTCCCCTATAACGCGATAATACAAAACGAGCTGCCCTTCTTTGCACCCTCTCGATGTCCTCCGTCAATCCCACCTGGTAAGGATCCCACACCGCGCAGCAATATTCTAACAGAGGACGAACGAGTGTAGTGTAAGCTGTCTCTTTAGTGGACTTGTTGCATCTTCTAAGTGTCCTGCCGATGAAACGCAACCTTTGGCTCGCCTTCCCGACAATATTATCTATGTGGTCCTTCCAACTGAAGTTGTTCGTAATTTTAACACCCAGGTACTTAGTTGAATTGACAGCCTTGAGAATTGTACTATTTATCGAGTAATCGAATTCCAACGGATTTCTTTTGGAACTCATGTGGATCATCTCACACTTTTCGTTATTTAGCGTCAACTGCCACCTGCCACACCATACAGCAATCTTTTCTAAATCGCTTTGCAGCTGATACTGGTCTTCGGATGACCTTACTAGACGGTAAATTACAGCATCATCTGCGAACAACCTAAGAGAACTGCTCAGATTGTCACCCAGGTCATTTATATAGATCAGGAACAGTAGAGGTCCCAGGACACTTCCCTGGGGAACACCTGATATCACTTCAGTTTTACTCGATGATTTGCCGTCTATTACTACGAACTGCGACCTTCCTGACAGGAAATCACGAATCCAGTCGCACAACTGAGACGATACCCCATAGCTCCGCAGCTTGATTAGAAGTCGCTTGTGAGGAACGGTGTCAAAAGCTTTCCGGAAATCTAGAAATACGGAATCAACTTGAGATCCCCTGTCGATAGCGGCCATTACTTCGTGCGAATAAAGAGCTAGCTGCGTTGCACAAGAGCGATGTTTTCTGAAGCCATGCTGATTACGTGTCAATAAATCGTTCCCTTCGAGGTGATTCGTAATGTTTGAATACAGTATATGCTCCAAAACCCTACTGCAAACCGACGTCAATGATATAGGTCTGTAGTTAAATGGATTACTCCTACTACCCTTCTTGAACACTGGTGCGACCTGCGCAATTTTCCAATCTGTAGGTACAGATCTATCGGTGAGCGAGCGGTTGTATATGAGTGCTAAGTAGGGAGCTATAGTATCAGCGTAATCTGAAAGGAACCTAATCGGTATACAATCTGGACCTGAAGACTTGCCCGTATCAAGCGATTTGAGTTGCTTCGCAACCCCTAAGGTATCTACTTCTAAGAAACTCATGCTAGCAGATGTTCGTGTTTCAAATTCTGGAATATTCCATTCGTCTTCCCTGGTGAAGGAATTTCGGAAAACTGCGTTCAATAACTCCGCTTTAGCGGCACAGTCGTCGATAACAGTACCATCGGCACTGCGCAGCGAAGGTATTGACTGCGTCTTGCCGCTTGTGTACTTTACATACGACCAGAATTTCTTCGGATTTTCTACCAAATTTCGAGACAATGATTCGTTGTGGAACCTATTAAAGGCATCTCGCATCGAAGTACGTGCCAAATTTCGAGCGTCTGTAAATTTTAGCCCATCTTCAGGATTTCGCGTTCTTCTGAACTTCGCATGCTTTTTCCGTTGCCTCTGCAACAGCGTTCGGACCTTTTTTGTGTACCACGGGGGATCCGTTCCATCTCTTACCAATTTATGAGGTATGAATATCTCAATTGCTGTTGCTACTATATCTTTGAATTTGAGCCACATCTCGTCTACATTCGCATAGTCAGTTCGGAAGGAATGGAAATTGTCTTTTAGGAAGGCTTCTAGTGGCACTTTATCCGCTTTTTTAAATAAAATTATTTTGCGTTTGTTTCTGATGGATTTGGAAGAAATGGTATTGAGCCTAGCTACAATGACCTTGTGATCACTAATCCCTGTATCAGTCATGATGCTCTCTATCAGCTCTGGATTGTTTGTGGCCAAGAGGTCAAGTGTGTTTTTGCAACCATTTACAATTCGCATGGGTTCGTGGACTAACTGCTCTAAATAATTTTCGGAGAATGCATTTAGGACAATCTCGGAAGACGTTTTCTGCCTACCACCGGTTTTGAACAAGTATTTTTGCCAACATACCGAGGGTAGGTTGAAGTCCCCACCAACTATAACCGTATGAGTGGGGTATTTATTTGTTACGAGACTCAAACTTTCTCTGAACTGTTCGCAACTGTATCATCGGAGTCTGGGGGTCGGTAGAAGGAGCCAATTATTAACTTAATTCGGCTGTTAAGTATAACCTCCACCCACACCAATTCGCACGGAGTATCCACTTCGACTTCACTACAAGATAAACCACTACTGACAGACACCAACACTCCACCACCAATTCTGCCTAATCTATCTTTCCTGAACACCGTCTGAGACTTCGTAAAAATTTCTGCAGAACTTATTTCAGGCTTTAGCCAGCTTTCTGTACCTATAACGATATCAGCTTCTGTGCTTTCTATTAGCGCTTGAAGCTCAAGGACTTTTCCAGCGCAACTACAACAGTTTACAACTATAATTCTGACTGTTCCTTGATCCAAGCACGTCCTGTAATTGCCAAGCACCCTTTGACATTGCAGCCCATCCCGCACTTTCCTGAGGCCTTCTAACCTAAAAAACCGCCCAGTCCATGCCACACAGCCTCCGCTACCCGTGTAGCCGCCAGCTGAGTGTAGTGAACTCCTGACCTATTCAGCGGAACCCGAAACCCCACCACCCTATGGCGCAAGTCAAGAAATCTGCAGCCAATATGGTCGCAAAACCGTCTGAGCCTCTGATTCAGACCCTCCACCCGGCTCTGCACCAAAGGTCCGCAGTCGGTTCTGTCAACGATGCTGCAGATGGTGAGCTCTGCCTTCATCTCGTAAGCAAGACCGGCAGCCTTCACCAAATCAACGGAAATAGGAGTGTTGGGACAGGTATGCATCAACCATTGGGTGCCATACGTCACCTTCCCAAGTCTGGACGAAGAGTGGGTACCAGACGCCAACAGGTGTCCCTGGCATTAACATCAATGTCGTGTTATCTACTGACACAAATACGATTGCAAAGTACTATGCTCAAGGCTCTGCTTCAACTACCCCCCCCCCCCCCCCCCCCCTCAGCCTTTAGTACCCTCAAACAGCAGATGGAAAGGAAAGTCCCCTCGTTCATTACACGCCACAGTGAACCCTATAACGCCCCCTTTACAGAGTGGGGGCTCTTCAGCGCCCTTGCACATTGCACTGATTCAGCTCCTGGGCCAGATCAGATCCTTAGTCAGATGATTAAACATCTCTCATCTAATTACAAGCAATATCTCCTCGTCATCTTCAACCGGATCTGGCGCAGTAGCATCTTTCCATCGCAATGGCAGGAGAACACCATCCTTCTGATGCTAAAACCTGGTAAATATCCGCTTGATGTGAATAGGTATCAGACCATCAGCCTCACCAACGTTGTTTGTAAGCTGCCTGGTGTGTTGGCGGTTGGGTTGGGTCTTAGAGTCATGTGGCCTACTGGCTCTATGTCACGGCGGCTTCCGCCAGGTGCGCTCTACTACTGATAATCTTGTATCCTTTGAGTATGCCATGCAAACAGCCTTTTCCAGACGCCAGCAACTGGTTGCCATCTTTTTTGACTTATGTAAATCATACGATATGACCTGGCAACATCATATCTTTGCCACATTGTATGAGTGGGGTCTAAGGGTCCCAAAACTTCCTGATGCTCCATACTTCCATGTCTAAGTTGGTGCCTCCCATAGTTCCCCCCCATGTTGAGGAGAATTGTGTTCCGCAGGGCTCTATATTGAGTGTATCTCCATTTTTAGTGGCCATTAATGGCCTAGCAGCAGCTTAGGGCCGTTGTTTTCCTCTTCTCTGTATGTGGATGACTTCTGCATTTCCCCCCTGTGGGTCCGGGGGCTAGAATAGGCCTGGGGTATTCCTGCCTGTCATAAGAGGTGACTAAAAGGAGTCTCACACATTTCGCCCTTTATGTGATGGTCCCCTGTAGGGTTTGATGTCCAATTGTCAAAATTTTCCCGAAGAGCAAGTCAATTGGGGAAGGGCACCATACAGGTGCATCGTGTCCATCATGCATTGAGATCTTTAGCCCACTTTCTCATCATCACATTGCAGTCCTGCCAATTCTCCATCTCTTGGGCAAGAGAACCATCCTGGGTGCATTTTCCACCGTGCCTATGCAGTGTTACTTTCTGTGCTGATGCTGACCATGGACTTCTTTGCACCTCATATTCAGCATGGTAGCCAGTTAGTTGTGGTAGGGCTGCCATGTACTCTGTTGGTTGTAGCCCACTGACAATACAGGGACCGCTCTGCTGATGCCTGCACCATTAACTCCCCACATATGCCAAGGAGTAGATGCCCGTCACTCTGGGGCATTGGAACTCCTGGCAATGGCCACCCTGCCAAGTGGCCTTTGCTGTGGCTCGGTGGCACCAATGGGAAGGGTCCCTGGTTGAAGTGTATGGCATTAGGGCGAATGACACGCCACGAAGCATAGAATGTCATCTCCTGCTGGTGGTCTGCCACCAAAAATCTCTCAGTGGGCAAAGCCTAACTTCAATGCCAAGAAATATGACCCTAAGTCGTTCCCCTCCCTGGCGCACCAAGGGAGGAATGCCAGGCTAAGGATGGCAGTGAAGCTTATTCACCTCAGTACCTCATATGTATGAGAGCTGATGGGGAATCTTTCATGTCCATAAAGCCTTAGTTTTTTGTGGCGTATTTAGAGGGCAAGTCTGGGGAGGTGGAGGGCTTGTCCAACATGCGCTCTGGGTCAGTTTTGATAAAAACAGCATCGTCTACCCAGTCACGGTCATTACTCACTAGTGGCAAGTTGGTGGATGTTTCTGTTATGATCACGCCTCCTAAGATCTTAAATATGGTCCAGTATATTATATTCCACAGGAACCTTCTTTTGCATTTTAACAACAAGCTGCACGCCAGCTTAGAGCAGCAAAATGTTCATTTCGTCTGGCACGTACATTAGGGACTGAAGGATAACCGGGTTACCACGGGTGCCTTCTTCTTGGCCTCTGAGGGTGACACATTACCTGAAGAGGTTAAAGTGATGGTCTACCGCCGTGACATCCACCGATGTGGTGCTTTAAGTGCTGGAAGTTCAGCCATATGTCTTTTGGTGTACTTCCAGCCCCACCTGTTGAGATTGTGGTCATCCATCGCATTCCAATACTCCATGTCCCCTGCCTCCCATCTGTGTCAACTACAATCCTGGAAATGGAAAAAAGAACACATTGACACCGGTGTGTCAGACCCACCATACTTGCTCCGGACACTGCGAGAGGGCTGTACAAGCAATGATCACACGCACGGCACAGCGGACACACCAGGAACCGCGGTGTTGGCCGTCGAATGGCGCTATCTGCACAGCATTTGTGCACCGCCGCCGTCAGTGTCAGCCCGTATGCCGTGGCATATGGAGCTCCATCGCAGTCTTTAACACTGGTAGCATATTGCGACAGCGTGGACGTGAACCGTATGTGCAGTTGACGGACTTTGAGCGAGGGTGTATAGTGGGCATGCGGGAGGCCGGGTGGACATACCGCCGAATTGCTCAACGCGTGCGGCGTGAGGTCTCCACAGTACATCGATGTTGTCGCCAGTGGTCGGCGGAAGGTGCACGTGCCCGTCGACCTGGGACTGGACCGCAGCGACGCACGGATGCACGCCAAGACCGTAGGATCCTACGCAGTGCCGTAGGGGACCACACCGCCACTTCCCAGCAAATTAGGGACACTGTTGCTCCTGGGGTATTGGCGAGGACCATTTGCAACTGTCTCCATGAAGCTGGGCAATGGTCCCGCACACCGTTAGGCCATCTTCCACTAGCGCCCCAACGTCATGCAGCCCGCCTCCAGTGGTGTAGCGACAGGCGTGAATGGAGGGACGAATGGAGATGTGTTGTCTTCAGCGATGAGAGTCGCTTCTGCCTTGGTGCCAACGATGGTCGTATGTGTGTTTGGCGCCGTGCAGGTGAGCGCCACAATCAGGACTGCATACGACCGAGGCACACAGGGCCAACACCCAGCATCATGGTGTGGGGAGCGATCTCCTACACTGGCCGTACACCTCTGGTGATCATCGAGGGGACACTGAATAGTGCACGGTACATCCAAACCGTCATCGAACCCATCGTTGTACCATTCCTAGACCGGCAAGGGAACTTGCTGTTCCAACAGGACAATGCACGTCCGCATGTATTCCGTGCCACCCAACGTGCTCTAGAAGGTGTAAGTCAACTACCCTGGCCTGCTAGATCTCCGGATCTGTCCCCCATTGAGCATGTTTGGGACTGGATGAAGCATCGTCTCACGCGGTCTGCACATCCAGCACGAACCCTGGTCCAACTGAGGCACCAGGTGGAAATGGCATGACAAGCCGTTCCACAGGACTACATCCAGCATCTCTACGATCGTCTCCATGGGAGAATAGCATTGCTGCAAAAGGTTGATATACACTGTACTAGTGCCGACATTGTGCATGCTCTGTTGCCTGTGTCTATGTGCCTGTGGTTCTGTCAGTGTGATCATGTGATGTATCTGACCCCAGGAATGTGTCAATAAAGTTTCCCCTTCGTGGGACAATGAATTCACGGTGTTCTTATTTCAATTTCCAGGAGTGTACAAAGAGCAACAGTCACCTTACTCGCCAGACTGCAGGATTTTACAGAAAGAGAGAAAAATGATGGAATATAAGACCCTGGACCAACTGACCTACACTGAGGCTAAGAGGGAATTTGAGTGCCTATATCCTGTGGCTATGAGCTCCTCATCAGTTCCTCGAATTCCTGTTGCCTCTCAGAACTGGGAGACTACATCTGCCCCCCTGATGGTGGGGAGAACTTCCCTCCCTGTTGCTCCTGCACCACCTGCTTTGGGAGCAACACTCCCCCAACCATGGGGCATTTCAGTCCCCATTCTAAGCCAGAGGAGTGTAAGGTTTCTTTGGCTCCTCTCGCAGAGAAGGGGTCCCTTGGGTCACTCCCTGTACATTCAACCATTCAAAACTCAATCTTAATCCTATCTTGTTCAGATTCTGACCAAAACTTATTTAAGAACCCTCTTTCAAATTCATCATATGACATGGTACAATTAACATTCTGACTGGACCATGAGATTGCTTCTCCATACAAAAATCTCTTAACAAATTTAATTTTAACATTGTCTGTCATGTCAGTACTAAAATTATCTTGACAGTGCTATAAAAAATCAACAGGATGCAATTTACCATCTCCTGGAAAGAATTTTAAAGGTATGCAACCCCATACACAATTAATATTGATAGCAAAATTTCTTTCAGCTTCACCCTCTTGTTGTTCTACAACATTATTTTTACATAAATCTATTTTTTCATCACAATTCAGTTCTACACTACTTATTTGATTGGTAATGTCTGTAAATTTTAACTCAGATTTCCTTTTGTGAGTTTCTATTTTCTCTTCTAAGATTCTCCTAGTCTGAACAATCCCTACTTTAAGTTTAGAATTTTCTGCTTCTACTTGCTTATCTAAACCTTCCTTCTACTGCTCCCACACAAGTACTGAGTTTACCCTGTCCTGTCTCAAAAGTAATTCTCAGTGCTGCCAAATCCTCCTGGATTTCCCTAATCTGATTAGTGTTTTCAGTAACAGTATTCTTTAGTTCCGCCATTTGTTCACTGAATTGTTGACTTAACTGTAGACCCTGTTGACCAATATCCTTAATCTGTCCCATCTGTTCCTTCATTTCTTTCGTATGGTACATTAATAACATTAACAAATCATCTCCACCTACTCTTCCCTGTGCAATTGGAGTACTTGTGGCAACATTTTCACTGGAACCCTCTCCATCTAAGCTTCAATCTACAGTTTGATTACTACTGGGCGATAGTTCACTGATACTTGCCCTAGGTCAGAAGTGTTTTCCATTGGTTTGCTGTTTATGAGTTTTTCCTCTCATTTTTACCTTGTTGTAATTGGCCATGGTAAATTACAAAATATAAAAGTTTCCCACACAAATGTTTGTCACTGTCACAAAACTATTTAATTAAAAAGATAAACTGTTACTGATCGGATGGTTGACGGTGCTGTCTGAGAATTTGATCCTTTTTATCCACACAAACTCTTTCCTTGCGGCAACATCCATTCATTCTGTGTGTCCATAACACACAATTTTTCAAGACAGTTTATGTTTGGAATTCGTCTTATGTTCACCTGTTAAACATATTTCCACATTTCAAACATCGAACTCAGCTCAGCTCCACCAAATGTAATGATTCATCTATAATGTTAATTAAGTTTCTTCTGCATGGTCCATTGATTAATGAATGGGAAATTTTCATGCTTCACAAATTTTATTCACATTAATTGACATCCAAACTGCACATGTGTCATGTAAAAAAAACACAGAGAGACTTCACTGATATCTTTGACTTCCTAAAGTAACTTCAAAACTGACTCATAAAACAACAACTTACAACTAAGTCGCAGCCTCACTGGATCAATTTACATGGAGTTTTAACAATAGCCTCCAAAATAAAGCATTATTAATTTTGTATAATGTTGATGTTACAATTAAAATTTACCAAATGTAAGGAAACTGATGTTACAGCCGAATAGTGTATAAAATACAATATTCAATGGCAATCTTTTATAGTAATATCTTTAGTTTTCCATAAGAATATCATTCTGAACTTTAATTACAACAATGTCTCTCATATTATTTTAGTCATGTCATTAATTGCAGTTTGGATTTGGTTACTAGCATGTAATGGTAGTACAGAGCTCATGCTTTATCTGATTAAATACATAGAATGTACAAATAACACCACTAATGCTTGAAATTTCAAAACTATGAGAGGTAAACAATTGGAGAGTTAGTTAGAAATGTAATTACAAAGAATAATAATTACGAAGGAGGACATAAAAATAAATAATGAATGATAATAACTTTTAAGCTGTTTCTCAAGATATTGAGGGCTAAGGTTACTGGATTTTTAGATTGCAATTTGGTTAATTAGAAGCATTGATTTTTCATGCTAACACCTCATCAGTCTCTAGTTATTTATTTCTAAGCACTTATTACTTCAATTTCTTGATTAGTTACATAATTTAGTATATGTACATAATTTTATCAATAACAACAATCCACCAATAATTACAACAATGCACATCCTTCCAGAACATTCCACATGCCTTCATAATCAATGCAAGTTTTTTATCAAATAGGACAGAATTATATACAGGGTGCTATAAAAAGGCATGGCCAAACTTTCAGGAAACATTCCTCACACACAAAGAATGAAAATATGTTATGTGGACATGTGTCCGGAAACGCTTACTTTCCATGTTAGAGTTCATTTTATTACTTCTCTTCAAATCACATTAATCATGCAATGGAAACACGCAGCAACAGAACGTACCAGTGTGACTTCAAACACTTTGATACAGGAAATGTTCAAAATGTCCTCCGTTAGCGAGGATACATGCATCCACCGTCACATGGAATCCCTGATGTGCTGATGCAGCCCTGGAGAATGGCGTATTGTATCACAGCCGTCCACAATACGAGCACGAAGAGTCTCCACATTTGGTACCGGAGTTGCGTAGACAAGAGCTTTCAAATGCCCCTATAAATGCAAATCAAGAGGGTTGAGGTCAGGAGAGCATGGAGGCCATGGAATTGGTCCGCCTCTACCAATCCATCGGTCACTGAATCTTTTGTTGAGAAGCGTACGAAAACTTCGACTGAAATGTGCAGGAGCTCCATCATGCATGAACCACATGTTGTATCGTACTTGTAAAGGCACATGTTCTAGCAGCACAGATAGAGTATCCCGTATGAAATCATGGCGGTGAATTGAGGAAGTACAGTACATACTGACAAAACTAAAATGAGCTCCAACATAGAAATTAATCGTTTCCGGACACATGCCTACATGACATCTTTTCTTTATTTGTGTGTGAGGAATGTTTCCTGAAAGTTTGGCCATACCTTTTTGTAACACCCTGTATAAAAATACACATACACAAGGCCTTAGGAAGCACTGAATTGTCTGATAACTATCCGGATGATTATATATATAAAAAACAAAAAAACAAAAAAAAAAGTTTTATCAGACATTTCATATGAGTCCTGGGGGATGCTGTACCATTATAAGCTCAAGGAATAGTGAGCCTCTTTTCAAAACTGAATTACTCCAATTTGTCTTTAATCATTCATTCCACTCTGTTGAGGAATTTCCTAATGAGAGCTTACCAAATAAAATATGTTTCTCGAATGTTAATAAAAGTATTTTCTCTATACCAGGGTGTTCCTTTCTTCCATTCAGTCACTGCGTAATGTGAATATGTGTTTTAATTGTATACATATCCCCAAACTTATTGCTCAAGAGCATGAAACAACCATGAAAGTCAAAATAGTCAAATATGTCACCATTTAAATGTGAAGATAATAATTATTTATTATTTAATTCATAATACTGTACTATCTGTTTGTAAATGTATTGAGTAGTAAATTGAAATTAAATATTCAACAAAGATTCTAAGACTTACCAAGCGGGAAAGTACCGGTAGATAGGCACAATAAATAAAATGCACAAACGCACACACAGAATTTCGAGCTTTCGCAACCAGCGGCTGCTTCGTCAGGAAAGAGGGAAGGAAAAGGAAAGATGAAAGGATGTGGGTTTTAAGGGAGGGAGTAAGGAGTCATTCCAATCCCGAGAGCGGAAAGATTTACCTTAGGGAGAAAAAAGGATAGGTATATACTCGCGTGCACACACACACACACACACACACACACACACACACACACACACACATATCCATGCATACATACACAGACACAAGCAGACATATTTAAAGCCAAAGAGTATGGGCAGAGATGTAAGTCGAGGCGGAAATGTGGAGGCAAAGATGATGTTGACTGACAGGTGAGGTATGAGTGGCGGCAACTTGAAATTAGCGGAGATTAGGCCTGGTGGATAACGAGAAGAGAGGATATATTGAAGGGCAAGTTCCCATCTCCGGAGTTCGGATAGGTTGGTGTTGGTGGGAAGTATCCAGATAACTCGGACGGTGTAACACTGTGCCAAGATGTACTGGCCGTGCACCAAGGCATGTTTAGCCACAGGGTGATCCTCATTACCAACAAACACTGTCTGCCTGTGTCCGTTCATGCAAATGGACAGTTTCTTGCTGGCCATTCCCACATAGAGAGCATCACAGTGTAGGCAGATCAGTTGGTAAATCACGTGGGTGCTTTCACATACATGTATGTGTGGATGGATGTGTGTGTGTGTGTGTGTGTGTGTGTGTGTGTGTGTGTGTGTGTGTGTGTGTGTGCGAGTATACACCTGTCCTTTTTTTCCCCTAAGGGAAGTCTTTCCGCTCCCGGGATTGGAATGACTCCTTACCCTCTCCCTTAAAACCCCATTCCTTTCGTCTTTCCCTCTCCTTCCCTCTTTCCTGAATAAGCAACCATCCGTTGCGAAAGCTAGTAATTCTGTGTTTGTGTTTGTGTGTTTTGTTCATTGTGCCTGTCTGCCGGCGCTTTCCCGCTTGGTAAGTCTTGGAATCTTTGTTTTTAATATATATATAGTGAAGCTGTGAAATAGTATTCACGAGTTTACACGAAATGTTTGTAAACTTGGAATAGTGGATTTTATAGCAGCGGTAATGTTGAAAGCATTAAAGTTTTTAGGTTATTGTTTGGAAGTAAATTACGTATTATTGAGTATAATTAGGCAGGATAAAATGTATGGTAGATTACAGAAAAAGGGAAGATGAATACAAAGTGAAACTACTTGTACAAACAAAAAGAGAAAGTAAGATGATAGAAAAGATTTCCAAATGCAACAGAGACAGTAACAAACATAATTGTTGGGTTCAAATTAATGATGTAAATAAAATAGGAAGAAACTTCCACATGGGAAAAATATATTTCTTTCTATATAGAGGGAAACATTCCACGTGGGAAAAATATACCTAAAAACAAAGATGATGTAACTTATCAAACAAAAGCGCTGGCAGGTCGATAGACACACAAACATACACACAAAATTCTACCTTTCGCAACCAACGGTTGCTTCTTCAAGAAAGAGGGAAGGAGAGGGAAAGACGAAAGCATGTTGTTTTTAAGGGAGAGGGTAAGGAGTCATTCCAATCCCGGGAGTGGAAAGACTTACCTTAGGGGGAAAAAAGGACAGGTATACACTCGCACACACACACATATCCATCCGCACATACACAGACACAAGCAGACATTTGTAAAGGCAAAGAGTCTGGGCAGAGATGTCAGTCGAGGCGGAAGTACAGAGGCAAAGATGTTGTTGAAAGACAGGTGAGGTATGAGCGGCGGCAACTTGAAATTAGCAGAGGTTGAGGCCTGGCGGATAACGAGGAGAGAGGATACACTGAAGGGCAAGTTCCCATCTCTGGAGTTCTGACAGGTTGGTGTTTGTTAAGCCACAGAGTCATCCTCATTACCAACAAGCACTGTCTGCCTGTGTCCATTCATGCAAATGGACAGTTTCTGCTCCCGGGATTGGAATGACTCCTTACCCTCTCCCTTAAAACCCACATCCTTTCATCTTTCCCTCTCCTTCCCTCTTTCCTGATGAAGCAACCGTGGGTTGCGAAAGCTCGAAATTTTGTGTGTGTGTTTGTATTTTTCAACATATCACCAAATCTCTGCAAACAATGGTCAGAAGGAAATTTGCTCCTTAGTCATGTAGCTACCCAAGAACTACTGTGTAAATGTCCTCACCATTGGAAAATCTCTTTCTCCTAAGATATTCTTTCGACTTGCCAAAGAGATAGAAATCACATCATTGCAAGATCTGGACCTCTAGATTTGCATCACCCACATCTGCGAGGCCTCAGTCATGCTGTTAGGATCATTTCAGTACTTCTGGACATAACATTGTATTTGGTATGTCTACTCTACAAAATATCCTCCATTGTTGTAACCTACCTGGCTTAAAAGTTTGCTAGTATCTGTTCACAACACACCTACCCCAATCCCTGTTCCCAATTTGGCACTTCACACACCTCCCCTCCCACCAATCTCCTACTAGTTTTTTTCTCTTCTCTGCTTCTTTGCTCACTTCCCCCCCCCCCCTCCCCCGCCCCTCCCCTTCTCCAGCCATCATGCTTCCCATCTCATCCCTGCTACAGCCTCTCAATGCAGCACGTAGCAACCCACCTTGTCCTCACCATGTCCCTGCAAGCACCGACAAGAAGCACAGCATTTTCCCCTTCTCCTAACCTGCTATCCCTCACTATGCCTCCTCCTTACCCCTACCTACCACCACAGCACATTGCTTCTCACATCAGATTCAGTCAGACTCCAGGGCCCATGGACAGTGGTGATGTGTGTGTGTGTGTAGGCTGTGTTTCTGTGAAAGTGATCTGTGTGTTTTCTGTTTTGGAGGAAGGACTTTATCTGAATGCTTAAAATTTTAGCAGTCTTTTTCAGTGTTCTTGTCTGTGACTAAACTCATCTGCCATCAAGTTTCCATCCCTGTGATTCAAACTGACCTGCAGTCCCTCCTTAAAACTTCAGGCACCTCACAAGGACTAACACCTCAATCCATAGAACTTTTCACTCCACCCAAACCATGCACCCCCACCTCTTATCTTCTTCCTAAGATCCACAAACCGAATCATCCTGGCTGTCCTATAGTTGCTGGTTTCAAAGCACCCACCAAACATGTATTGAGACCTGCAACCCATAGAAAAAAAGGCTTCCCTCTTATATCAAAGATAGCAAACATATTCTAGATCATCTGAAATCCCTGCCCACCCCACTCCTACCACACACCTTACTTGTGACCACTGACGCCACCTCCCTCTATACCAACATCCCCAACATACATGGTCTGTCTCTTGCCAAACATTTCTTCAGTCAGTACCCAACTTATTCCAAACCTATGACGTTCTTCCTACTCACCTTAATCTACTTTATACTTACCAACAGGAAGACAAGGATTTCTGGTCAGATGAGTATCGGGTAATATCAAGAGCAGCAGAAAATGGTATAACAGGTGTAGGATTCATTATGAATAGGAAGGTAGGGCAGAGGGTCTGTTACTGTGAACAGTTCAGTGACCGGGTTGTTCTAATCAGAATCGACATCAGACTAACACCGACAACGATAGTTCAGGTAAACATTCCGACGTCGCAAGCTGAAGATGAACAGATAGAGAAAGTGTATGAGGATATTGAAAGGGTAATGCAATATGTAAAGGGAGACGAAAATCTAATAGTCATGGGTGACTGGAATGCAGTTGTAGGGGAAGGAGTAGAAGAAAAGGTTACAGGAGAATATGGGCTTGTGACAAGGAATGAAAGAGGAGAAAGACTAATTGAGTTCTGTAACAAGCTTCAGCTAGTAATAGCGAATACCCTGTTCAAGAATCACAAGAGGAGGAGGTATACTTGGAAAAGGCTGGGAGATGCGGGAAGATTTCAATTAGATTACATCATGGTCAGACAGAGATTCCGAAATCAGATACTGGATTGTAAGGCATACCCAGGAGCAGAAATAGACTCAGATCGCAATATAGTAGTGATGAAGAGTAGGCTGAAGTTCAAGACATTAGTCAGGAAGAATCAGTACACTAAGAAGTGGGATACGGAAGTTCTAAAGAATGATGAGACACTTTTGAAGTTCTCTAACGCTATAGATACAGCAATAGGGAATAGCGCAGTAGGCAACACAGTTGAAGAGGAATGGACGTCTCTAAAAAGGGCCATCACAGAAGTTGGGAAGGAAAACATAGGTACAAAGAAGGTAGCTGCGAAGAAACCATGGGAAATACTTCAGTTGATTGATGAAAGGAGGAAGCACAAACATGTTCCGGGAAAATCAGGAATACAGAAATACAAGTCGCTGAGGAATGAAATAAATAGGAAGTGCAGGGAAGCTAAGACGAAATGGCTGCAGGAAAAATGTGAAGACATCGAAAAAGATATGATTGTTGGAAGGACAGACTCAGCATACAGGAAAGTCAAAACAACCTTTGGTGACATTAAAAGCAACAGTGGTAACATTAAGAGTGCAACGGGAATTCCACTGTTAAATGCAGAGGAGAGAGCAGACAGGCGGAAAGAATACATTGAAAGCCTCTATGAGGGTGAAGATTTGTCTGATGTGATAGAAGAAGAAACAGGAGTCAATAGGGGATCCAGTATTAGAATCGGAATTTAAAAGAGTTTTGGAGGACTTACGGTCAAATAAGGCAGAAGGGATAGATAACATTCCATCAGAATTTCTAAAATCATTAGGGGAAGTGGCAACAAAACGACTCTTCACGTTGGTGTGTAGAATATATGAGTCTGGCGACATACCATCTGACTTTCGGAAAAGCATCATCCACACAATTCCGAAGACGGCAAGAGCTGACAAGTGCGAGAATTATCGCACAATCAGCTTAACAGCTCATGCATCGAAGCTGCTTAAAAGAATAATATACAGAAGAATGGAAAAGAAAATTGAGAATGCGCTAGGTGACGATTAGTTTGGCTTTAGGAAAAGTAAAGGCACGAGAGAGGCAATTCTGACGTTACGGCTAATAATGGAAGCAAGGCTAAAGAAAAATCAAGACACGTTCATAGGATTTGTCGACCTGGGAAAAGCGTTCGACAATATAAAATGGTGCAAGCTGTTCAAGATTCTGAAAAAAGTAGGGGTAAGCTATAGGGGTCATATACAATATGTACAACAACCAAGAGGGCATAATAAGAGTGGACAATCAAGAATGAAGTGCTCGTATTAAGAAGGGAGTAAAACAAGGCTGTAGCCTTTCGCCCCTACTCTTCAATCTGTACATTGAGGAAGCAATGATAGAAATAAAAGAAAGGTTCAGGAGTTGAATTAAAATACCAGGTGAAAGGATATCAATGATACGATTCGCTGATGACATTGCTACCCTGAGTGAAAGTAAAGAAGAATTAAATGATCTGCTGAATGGAATGAATAGTCTAATGAGTACACAGTATGGTTTGAGAGTAAATCGGAGAAAGACGAAGGTAATGAGAAGTAGTAGAAATGAGAACAGCGAGAAACTTAACAACAGGATTGATGGTCATGAAGTCAATGAAGTTAAGGAATTCTGCTACCTAGGCAGTAAAATAACCAATGACGGACGGAGCAAGGAGGACATCAAAAGCAGACTCGCTGTGCCAAAAAAGGCATTTCTGGTCAAGAGAACTCTACTAATATCAAATACCGGCCTTAATCTGAGGAAGAAATTTCTGAGGATGTACGTCTGGAGTACAGCATTGTATGGTAGTGAAACATGGACTGTGGGAAAACCAGAACAGAAGAGAATCGAAGCATTTGAGAGGTGGTGCTATAGTCGAATGTTGAAAATTAGGTGGACTGATAAGGTAAGGAATGAGGAGGTTCTACGCAGAATCAGAGAGGAAAGGAATATGTGGACAACACTGATAAGGAGAAGGGGCAGGACAATAGGACATCTGCTAAGACATGAGGGAATGACTTCCATGGTACTAGAGGGAGCTGTAGAGGGCAAAAACTGTAGAGGAAGACAGAGATTGGAATACGTCAAGCAAATAATTGAGGACATAGGTTGCAAGTGTTACTCTGAGATGAAGAGGTTAACACAGGAAAGGAATTCGTGGCGGGCCACATCAAACCAGTTAGTAGACTGATGACCAAAAAAGAAAAAAAAACTTACCAACATCTACTTCACCTTTGATGGGCAGACTTACAAACAGATCAGGAGTACGGTCATGGGAACCAGGATGGCTCCTTCCTATGCCATCCTTTTCAAGGGTTACTTGGAGAGCACTTTCCTGGGGTCCGTAAGCCTTCAGCCCCTGGTTTGGTTTAGATACATTGATGACATCTTTACCATATGGACTCATGGTGAGACTGACCTGTTAAAATTCCTGGAATCTCTGAATGCCTTCTCCCCATTAAATTTCACATAGTTCTAATCCAAATTCCATGCCACTTGCCTTGATGTTGATCCCGTCCTCACTGAAGATCAGCTACACAGCTCTGTCCACATTAAACATACCAACAAACAAAGTACTTTTATTTTGACAGGTGCCACCCTTTCCATGTCAAAGAACCCTCCCGTACAGCCTTTGCATTTGAGGCAAACATACTTGTTCAGATACAGATTCTTTACAGCAATACACAACTATTCTCACCTCAGCCTTCACTGCACATGATTACCCCACCAGCCTAGTTCAAAAGCAGTTTTCCCAGGCCATCACATCCAATCATGGTACTGCTGATCCCTCCAAAAACAAACTTCAGAGCACAGCACTGGTGACTCAGTACAATCCTGGTCTGGTATGTATTAATCAGCTACCTTGACAGGGCCATGGCCTCCTAAAATCATGGCCTGAAATGGGATCCATTCTGTTTGAAATATTGCGCACCACACCTAGAATAGTTTTTCATTGCCCTCTCAATCTCTGCAATATTCTTGTCAGACACTATGCCCCTTTTGCACCCATCTCCCTGCCCTATGGCTCCCACCCCTGTAACTGTCCCCACTGCAGGACTTTCCCTGTGCACCCTCCTACCACCACCTATAGCAGCCCTGTAACTGGCAAAGCATATACTATCAAAGGAAGAGGCACCCGTAAAACGACATGTCATATACCAGCTGTTAGGTAAAAACTGTTTGGCCTTTTGTATCAGCATGACTACTACCAAATTATCAATTAGGATGAATGGGCATAGGCAGAGGGTGTGTACTGGCAGCATGCAATATCCTGTTGCAGAGCAATCTCTACAATGTGACAATCGTGATCTTGGGGTCTGTTTCACCACAAATGCCATCTAAATTCTTCTCCCAGAGACCAGTTTCTCAGAACGACGCAGGTGGGAACTAGTGCTACAACATGTCCTTCATTCTCGCCACCCACCTGGCCTTAAATTACGTTAAGGTCTTCCATTTCAGAATTTCTTCACAATAACTAGTCTTTTCTTCACTATGTTTTAGTTTTCTACATCTTTCATTTTCTTACCGATCTATTTTTCACTGCCACCATACCACCTCTGTCACACACAATGTGCTTACCTTTTCACTCTTATTAACTCATGCCTGATGTTTAAACAGTAATCTCTATTTTCCATATTACCCTGTCTCCCATCATTAAGATCTTAGCTTTTCAAATCTCATCCGATGCAGTCTCCAACAATCAGTCTTTCCTTCTCATACTGTGCGGTACATCGCCCCTTACCCACTGTTATGGGTGGTTTTGCCAAAATCTACCCCTTTTCCTAGACTTCTCCAGTCCTTTCTCTTCACTTCTCTTCCTTCCCCATCAACCATTCTGCCTGAAGAAGGAGCCATGGGCTCCAAAAGCTTACCTAATTACAACCCTCTCTTTTATGTGTGTGTTCTGCTGCAGCTGGTGACTAGATTTTTTATCTATCCAGTTAAATTATTTTGTCAAAAATTGATTGTTTTCGTTGTTATGAACTCATATTTTGATTGACTGCATAACTTACTATACAATTACACCTCATTCTAGTTGAATTTACTGCCTCTTTCTTTTACATGCACCATAAAGTTCTCAAATCTCATCCTGTGCAGACCAAAAATTTGTAATTCCTCCTCATCCCATGTGGTAAGCCTCTTCTGACTCAGGGTTCTTGTCAACTTTTCAGTGCTCCTCACCATCTCCTAAGCCTCATCAGTCTTTTCCTTCATCCTCCTTCCTCTGCCTTCTGCTAGAAGAAGGAGCCACTGGCTCCAAAAGCTTGCATGTCTCCATAACCTTTATATGTGTTTTCTCCTGCTGCCATTTCATGAGTAGATTTTTTATCCATCCAATTATATTTTCAAAAATTAAACTGTATTTACAACTTTGACTTGTGTGTGTATCAATAGTTAACTGTGAAATATTGATGGTAATTTTTAATTGTATTTCACAGGAAAATGAGCGTGAAAAGATTGCCCAGAAGCTCTGGGACAAAGAACGTCTTTCTTATGAAAATCAGGCTGCAGCAATCATTGTTGGTGCAGCTTCTGCGGGAAAGACATTGGGAATTCTTGTCACTGAGCTCCTCTCAGTAAAGATGGTGAAGAAGGTAAGACACATAGGTTGTTATTTTGTGTGGTGTTTCCTGGATGGGGATTTCATATCTCAATTTAAATATAGTTATTTCACATGTATGCAGAATTAATAGTAATATTACCAATGGGGCTATAAATCTGTGTCAACACTGTATTACATTTTCAGAATAATGTTACCCAGAATGCAAGACTAGAATGGAAAATGATCTACAATATACTCCATTGAATTTAATTTTTACTTACAATAACTACATCTACGTTGATACTCTGCAAGCCACATAAAGTGCATGGCACAGGGGACCTCTGTTCATGTTTGGATTGTGAGAGAATAATTGCTGAAACGGCTCTGTGTGTGCAGCAATTAGTCTGATCTTGTCCTCACTATCCCTATAGGAATGTTATGTAGGGGGTTGTACTATTTTCTTTGGGTCATCATTTATAACAGGTTCCTCTAACTTTATTAGTAGCCTTTCTTGGGATAATATCCATCCATCTTCAGGAGTCTGCCAGTTCAGCACTTTCAGTATCTCTGTGACACTCTCCCATAGATCAAACAAACCAGTGACAATTCATGCTACTCTTCTCTATATACAGTCAATATCCCCTGTTAGTCTCATCTGGTATGGGCTCCACACACTTGAGAAGTATTCTGTTATGGGTAGCATGAGTGATCTGTAAGCAGTCTCCTCTGTAGAGTGACTGTGTTTCCATAGCACTCCACCACTAAAGTGAAATCTGTGACCTGACAATAAAACAATCAGTTATTGAAAAAATTATTTAAGTAGATAGATAAAAAATCTACTCACCAAGTGGTGGCAGAACACACTAATAAAATATGGTTGTAAATGGCAAACTTTTGGAAAGTTTGCCAATTACAATCATCTTTTATGTGTGTGTTCTGCTGCCACTTGGTGAGTAGATTTTTTATCTGTCCAGTTAAGAAATGTGTTATCTGTTTCACCCGTGACTGAGTCTGTGTGTTTATTCCATTCATATACCTACAAGGTGCTGCACCCAGGTACTTCTATAAGTTAACTGATTCCAGTTGTGACTCATTGATATTATAGTCCTGCAATGATAATCTTTGCATTTTGCAATATGCACAGTTTAACATTTTTCAACATTTAAAGCAAGTTGCCAACCTTTTCACCACTTCAAAACCTTACCAAGATTTGATGGAAATTAATGCACTTCTTTTCAGTAAGTACTGCCTTACAGATAACTGGATCACCTGCAAAAAGTCTTAGGTTACTATTTACATTGTCCAGGTTATTAATATATGACATGAAGAGCAAGTATCCCAATACACTTCCTTGGAGCATACCTGAAGTTACTCCTATATTTGCTGAATACTCTTCATCCAAGACAACATGCTGCATTCTTCCTGTCAAAAAATCATCAGCCCAGTCAGAAATTTCACTTGATTGTCTATATGATTGTAGTTTTTATATTAAATGCAGATGTGGTACTGAGTCAAATACTTTTCAGAAAATGAGAAATACTGCATCTTCCTCGTTGCCTTGATTTACAATTTCAGGATGTCATTTATGAGAAATGTGAGGGTTTGACATGGTTGATGCTTTCAGACTTCATGCTGGTTGGGTTGGAGGAGGTATCTTCAAGGTACAAAGGGACTACTCACAATGATGTTATCAGGAAAAACAAAATTGATCAGAGAGAGGAATGTGAGATTTCTTAAACGGACAGGTAGGTTAGAAAATTTAAAAAGGGGAATAGTGGGTTGAAGTTAGATATAGTGGGAATTAGTGAACTTTAGTGGCAGGAGGAACAAGACTTCTGGTCAGGTGAAAACAAGGCTATAAATATGAAATCAAATAGTGTAATGCAAGAGTAGGTTTAATAATGAACAAAAACATAAGAAAGCAGATAAGCTACTACGAACAACATAGTGAATGCATTACTGCAGCCAAGATAGACACAAAGCCCACCTCAACCACAGTAGTACAAATTTACATGCGAACTAGCCTCGCAGATGATGAAGAGATTGAAGAAATGTATGATGAGGGAAAATAAATTATTCAGATAGTTAAGGGAGACGAAAATTTAATAGTCATGGGGGACTGAAATTCAATAGTAGGAAGAGGAAGAGAAGGAAAAGTAGTAGGTGAATATTAACTGGGGTAAGGAACGAAACAGGAAGCCGCCCGGTAGAATTTTGCACAGGGCATAACTTAATCATCGCTAACAATTGGTTTAAGTATCATGAAAGAAGGTTGTATATGTGCAAGAAGTCTGAAGGCACTAGAATGTTTCAGATAGATTATATAATGGTAAGACAGGGATTTAGGAACCAGGTTTTAAATTGTAAGACATATCCATGGGCAGACTGGACTCTGACCACAATTTATAGGTTATGAACTGTAAATTAAAATTGAGGAAACTGCAAAAAGGTGGGAATTTCAGGAGATAGGACCTGAAAGAAACAGAGATTGTGGCTAGTTTTAGATTGATTAGATTTAGGGGATGATTGACAAAACCATGGAAATGAATACAGTAGAAGAGGGATGAAGTAGTGAAGGCAGCACAGGATCATGTAGGCAAAAAGGCGAAGGCTAGTAGAAATACTTGAGTAACAGAAGAGATGTTGAATAGAATAGATCAAAGGAGGAAATATAAAAATGTGGTAAATGAAGCAGGTAAGAAGGTATACAAACGTTTGAAAAATGTGGTCAACAGGACTTGCAAAATGGCAAAGCAGAAATGGCTAGATGACAAATGTAATGGTGTAGAAGCATATATCAACACATATATCAACACGGGTAAGATAAATTCCATGTACAAAAAAATTAAAGAGACCTTTGCAGAAAAGAGAACCACCTGTATGAATATCAAGAGATCAGATGTAAAACCATTTCTAAGCAAGGAAGGGAAAGCAGAAAGGTGGAAGGACTATATTGAGTTTGTGAAGTTTGCTTACCTTATTTCTTTATTGCTAGTATTAAGTGTCGATGCAATGGGAATGGGATTGGTAATCAGGATATAGAAAACTTAATTCCCATATATGTCATAGCTAGTATATATCTACACTTGACACTGCGTCCATACAGAAAGAAGTATAACAAAGAACTGACTAAAGTAAAGTTAAGATGGAGGCTTGACAGAATACTTAGAGTTCACAGATATTAAGTTTCATGGTCGATACGAACTATCGATGCCACACAGGGCCCCCCCTGTGGGGAGGTGTGGTGGCTGAACTTGTTGCACTGGCAAGTGATGCAGCTGCGTGCCCAGGTTGGGTAGTCCCGTTTGATATTCCTCCAAACAAAACGTTCTGACATGAGACATGTGGTGGCTCAAATGCCCGGGTGAGCTGGGTTATGCAGGGCACTGAAAACCTGTCGGTGCAGCCCGGGTGGGAGCAAAGGATGTAGGGTGCTGGTCAAAGAATCACACCACACCTTGTTGGAAACGCCAGGAAATTTAGCCTTTGTGAAAACAAGTGATGTTTGTGGGTCTCATAGGAGAGCCTGAGAATCTTCGTCAGAAGCTTGGAGGGAGGCCAGATCGGAAAGATCAACGATGCGGAAAACAGCACTGACCCTTGAGAAGAAATCTGCAGTGACGTTATCTGCACCCTTGATGTAATGGACATCCATTGTGAATTGAGAAACCAGGTCAAAGTGGCAGTAAAGTCGAGCGGGTGGGTCCACAGGTGGGTTGCAGAATGCTTCTGCCAGTGGTTTGTAATCGGTGAGGACAAAAAATGAACATCCCTCGATGTTGGGGTTGAAATGTTAGATTGCCTCATATACAGCAAGGAGCTCTCTATCGAATGCAGAATATTTTATCTGAGCTGTAGATAGTTTCTTGGAGAAGAAATGAATGGGAGAAACCGTGTTGCCCTTTCATTGTTGCAACACTGCCTCCACCACAATGTCACTGGCATCTGTAGTGATGAATAATTCGGCCGAGGGGTCAGGGTGGGCGAGTGTTACAGCGTGAGCTAAAGAAGTCTTCAGAGCCTTGAAGGTCTCTAGCATCGGAGCGGTCCAAGAGACGGGTTTGATACCAGAAGTTTGTTTGCGTGATAGCACATCCATCAGGGGTGCCTGAAAAGCGGTGGCGGAAGGCAGATGATGACGATAGTGTCTGATGGTGCCGAGGAACCAGCATAGCTCTTTGTAAGTAGCTGGGGGTGGCAGAGATGTGATAGCATGCACATGAGATTTGGGAGGCTGTATTCCGTCAGCTCCGATGCTAGAGTCCTTCAAGGCTCTTAAGACTTCTTTAGCTAGTATGGAAACTGATACCTGGCACAACTGAAACTTGTCTTTGTTGACCTCAAAACCATTGGAGTTCCAGGTTGGGAATGCTGTAGACAGTTAATATTCATGATCCTCCACTGAGTTGCTGAAAACAAGAATGTCATCCAGGTAAGCAAAGCAAAACTCGAACTATCACAAGATAGAGTCAGTGAAACATTGCCAAGTTTGTGCCGAGTTCTTTAGGCCAAACAGAATGAAGTGGTATTGGAATAAACCAGGCGGCATGATAATAGCCGTCTTAGGAATGTCTTCCGGCGCTATGGGAATCTAGTGGCAGGCACATTTACAGTCAATGACACTGAAAATTATGGTGCTCGATAACATATGAGTGAAGTCATTGATGTTTGGCACTAGGTAATTGTCCATGACGGTACGAGCGCTTAAGCATCTGTAATCGCCGCACATTCAAAAAGATACGTTGTGTTGGGAGATGAGGTGGATTGGTGAAGACCAGTTGTTGTCTGAAGGTTGCAGAACAACTGCCACCAAAAGTTCATTAATCTGTTGCCGGGCCACATGCAACTTGATAGGGTTGAGGCATCGGACCTTATGCCAAATAGGGGGCCCAGCAGTGGTGACTATCTTGCATGTTGTTCCACTAGTGAGGGAAGAAACTGAGAACTGCACATGAGATTGGTTAACATACTGGTACCGAGTCTTCGGACGAGTAGGGCGTGATGAGGCATACCGTTAGTGTGAGTGGGGAAAGGTAGCACGAAAGTCACATGTCTCTTATGGGAGCATGGCGTGTGCTTGTGTGGAGGGGGTGGGTGTGCACACAGCACCCAGCGAAGGGGAATGGGTGGCGACTGTCCGCTGTTAACCTTGTGCTGGACAACCAGTGCGGTCGAGAGCAGTGCTGGCATCGCACGTGTGGCCACAACAGCCACTGGGTCATGTGGTTGGTGAGTGAGAGAGGGTGAATGTTTATCAACATGCACGGTAGCTGTCCAAGAGGTGGGTGTCATTGCAACATGCGCACAACTGTCATTAGCAGCACTTTTTAAAACAGACAGCACTGGATGAGATGAGTGTGACAGGGGGGGGGGGGGGGGGGGGAGGGGGGGGTTGGAGCATCACACACAAGTTTGTGGGCTAACCTGGTGAGAGTTCAAGCTAGGCTCGGCCAAGCAATCTTATTTACGTGGTGGCGCTGTGCAGAAGCAAGGTGTGAGCCATGACGTGCTCACTGTAAGTGGATATGATGCATTGTTTCAGCTTCTTATTGTCCTGGCAGAGTTGCTTTGCCGAGTTGTATTCTGACATTAGGTCGGTAACGCAGGTCACAATGTTGCCCGCAAATGCAGAGCACTCGTGTATGATATTGTATGTTGCCATGGAAACAGAGTGTTGGACATAGGTGTGGTTGCACAGTATGTGACTGTTTATAGGATGGTGGAGCACTGAACCCTGTACGATGTTCGGAGATAGTTTGTAATGAGACAAAAAATCCATACCAAGGATCATTTCATCAATGTCAGCAATGTAGAACATCCACAGAAAATGTAAAGAAGGAGATGGGGTCACCGTAATCTTTACTGAGCCTGAGGTAGGTAACGTTGATGCACTGACAGCTTGTAGAAGTGACTTCGCCTGTGAAGCAGTGGGTGGAGCAATCGAAGTAGGTATGATCGATACGTCAGCACCAGTGTCGACCAGAAAAGCTAGACCTGATGCAATGTCAGTGACATAGAGATGACCACTCAGCCAGGCAGGCAAGTGAACAGAGTGTAATGTAAGAGGAGACCTGTTAGGTTCTCTGCAGAACTTGGCATCTCTTAGTTCCTGCGGTCGGCATTTGGGTGTTGGCATGGCAACCTGCACTTCTTATCATCATCACCGAACTCTTTGTGGTACTAGCAGAAAGGGTGAGCAGGTTGAGGAGGAGGTGGAGACTGCAACAGCAGGAGCGGCTTGTCCTTGTTGATTTGTTCCAGTAAATAGACCAGTTCGTAAGGTGCTTGGGCGATCCTGGAGTGCCTGGACAGTGGAGAGAGTGAGCCAATGCTACCAGGAGAAGCAGATGAGGTGATGGCAGAGTGAGCCCTGCCTCTGCCAGCCGAAGGTCGGCATGCAAGGGTGGCTGTGCTGATGAACAGTGTGGAATGAACCAGATGATGTTGCCGCAGCAGCAAATACAACTGGTTAGTGATGCATAGGCAGGAGCCGATGGACTCAAACAAGTGTGGTAACATAATGGATCTGTAGATTGGTAGGTAGTTTGGCAGACCACACAGCCCATAGTGTGGCGTCAGGCATGGTATGGTCATTCATGAGCAATTGAAGGTAGCACCAGAGTCATGAGAGTGTGCATTCCCCCAGGAGCTCCTCGTAGAGAATCCTGATTATCGACTCTTGTGGCCAGCAATCAATACGTTCCATTATAGTCTTCTTTCCAAACTTGTATTTTGGTGCAGGCAGCAGTGAAAGGAGCAGATCACAAATCAAATCTGAGTGATCGTGGAGGTGTGTGATGAGACAGAGAAACTTTGAGTTGTCGTCAGACACATGATGTAACTTGAACAGATGCTCAACGAGAGCGAACCGTAATGCCAGGTTGTCCTTGTATAAGAGCAGAAGCTTTGGTAGGTGGCCAGGAGGGGCAACGATGGCGGCTTTGGTGTCTACTGGGTTAGTAGCTGAACTGAGGTTAAGTCAGAGGCCCGGATATAAACCAGGTGAGCGAATCCATAGTAGTGGCAGCTGGCATAGTAAACTGTGTGTCATGAAAACATGGGGTGGCAGGCACAGACAGTACCTTGGAAACGGCATAAAAGAGCCAAAATACTTTAAGAATGCTAGTAGTTCTTCTTCCAAATGTTTATAATTAGTACCTACAGAATTTACATTTGTTTAAAAGTCAACAATAGAATCCAAGTCACAAAACAATTGCTGATTTCAGCCTATAACAAAAGATATTAACTAGGAATAGTCAAAAGAAATTATGAAATTGAGTACATACACAAAACTTAGCACATAATTAGATTTGGTGCTATATTTCTTATGACTAAGGGGCAACCTTTCTCTTTTATGAAAATGCACATTATACTCACATATGTTAATGGTAATTAGTTAAAAGTGAAAAAATGATTTTTAAGGAGGCAGATGGCAAAACAAGAGGGGAAGTAAAAAATATCCCAGCTTGCTTTATCACATCACCCCCTCATTGGATTGACCAGATAGATATTGCAAATGGCTAACTGGGCAATGCAATGACCACAAGTGACACCAGAAATTGAGTTTAAAATATACACACAAAAAATATTAAATAAGAAATCCTATCAAAAGCTACAATACATATATTTTTCAAATTCTTCTTATACTAACTGGCTGCATAAAAATCCCCTTACAAAATATTTACATACAGTGTATTGTACATTTACATAAAATTTCCACATGTTATACTGTTAACAAAAAATTAGGCATCTTCATCATAAGTGATACATATTATTTGATACAACTCATGTCTTGATTCAAATAATGAATCCTCATGGGTTGGAATAGACAGAAAATTTCAATCACACCGTCAACAGGTCCAAGTTGTAGTTAGAAGGAAAACACACTGCCATCAGTTCCCTTCAAAATGGTTCTCCACTGCCACAGTACATGTAAAAATTAGACAAGATATCCTACTTCAGTACACTCACTTTTACTTTCAGCTAAGTATAAAAAAGTTTAACACTAATGGCAAATAATAGTCATTACTTCATAAACAAATACATACACAGTACTCATAATATCACAATAATTAGCTCTAAAATTGACTATAGTATGAAAGGTGGGGCACTAGTAAAAATTACAATCAAGTACACATTACACTGCAAAACATTACTCTAGGTCATAACTTTGTCTCAAACTGGTTAAACTTGAAAGATTTGTGTTTCTCTCCCATTTTTAAATCACTGCAATGCGAAGTCCTTGTTTGAAATTCACATAATTTATGGACTCATGCTCTTAATGTACAATGTTACCTCTATTAAAAACTAAAGATGTGTAGTTGCATAGACTGATGACCACAGATGCTAAGTCCCATAGTGCTCAGAGCCATTTTGTAGTAGCATAGATTTACTATCATTACATTATGAAAAATAATAGTGTCATATATTAAAAACAAAGATTCCAAGACTTACCAAGCGGGAAAGCGCTGGTAGACAGGCACAAAAAAAAAAAAAAAAAACACACAAACAAAATTTCGAGCTTTCACAACCAGCGGTTGCTTTGTCAGGGAAGAGGGAAAGACAAGGAAAGATGAAAGGATGTGGGTTTTAAGGGAGAGGGTAAAGAGTCATTCCAATCCCGGGAGCGGAAAGACTTACATTAGGGGGGAAAAAGGATAGGTATATACTCGCGCGCGCGCGCACACACACACACACACACACACACACACACGCACACACACACACACACACACACACACACACACACACACACACATATCCATCCATACATACACAGACACAAGAAGACATATTTAAAGGCAAAGAGTAAGGGCAGAGATGTAAGTCGAGGCAGAAGTGTGGAGGCAAAGATGATGTTGAATGACAGGTGAGGTATGAGTGGCGGCAACTTGAAATTAGCAGAGATTGAGGCCTGGTGGATAACGAGAAGAGAGGATATATTGAAGGGCAAGTTCCCATCTCTGGAGTTCGGATAGGTTGGTGTTGGTGGGAAGTATCCAGATAACTCGGACGGTGTAACACTGTGCCAAGATGTGCTGGCTGTGCACCAAGGCATGTTTAGCCACAGGGTGATCCTCATTACCAACAAACACTGTCTCCCCGTGTCCGTTCATGCAAATGGACAGTTTGTTGCTGGTCATTCCCACATAGAGAGCGTCACAGTGTAGGCAGGTCAGTTGGTAAATCACGTGGGTGCTTTCACATGTGTCTCTGCCTTTGATCGTGTACACCTTCCGGGTTACAGGACTGGAGTAGGTGGTGGTGGGAGGGTGCATAGGACAGGTTTTACACCGGGGGCTGTTGCAAGGGTAGGAGCCAGAGGGTAGGGAAGGTGGTTTGGGGATTTCATAGGGATGAACCAAGAGGTTACGAAGGTTAGGTGGATGGCAGAAAGACACTCTTGGTGGAGTGGGGAGGATTTCATGAAGGATGGATCTCATTTCGGGGCAGGATTATAGGAAGTCGTATCCCTGCTGGAGAGCCACATTCAGAGTCTGATCCAGTCCTGGGAAGTATCCTGTCACAAGTGGGGCACTTTTGGGGTTCTTCTGTGAGAGGTTCTGGGTTTGAGGGCTGAGGAAGTGGCTCTAGTTATTTGCTACTGTACCAGGTCGGGAGGGTAGTTGCGGGATGCGAAAGCTGTTTTCAGGTTGTTGGTGTAATGGTTCAGGGATTCAGGACTGGAGCAGATTCGTTTGCCACGAGGGCCTAGGCTGTAGGGAAGGGACCGGGCCTAGGCTGTAGGGAAGGGACCATTTGATATGGAATGGGTGGCAGCTGTCATAATGGAGGTACTGTTGCTTGTTGGTGGGTTTGATGTGGACAGATGTGTGAAGCTGGCCATTGGACAGATGGAGGTCAGTGTCAAGGAAAGTGGCATGGGATTTGGAGTAGGACCAGGTGAATCTGATGGAACCAAAGGAGTTGAGGTTGGAGAGGAAATTCTGGAGTTGTTCTTCACTGTGAGTCCAGATCATGAAGATGTCATCAATTAATCTGTACCAAACTTTGGGTTGGCATGCTTGGGTAACCAAGAAGGCTTCCTCTTAGTGACCCACAAATAGGTTGGCATACGAGGGGGCCATCCTGGTACCCATGGCTGTTCCCTTTAATTGTTGGTATGTCTGGCCTTCAAAAGTGAAGAAGTTTTGGGTCAGGATGAAGCTGGCTAAGGTGATGAGGAAAGAGGTTTTAGGTAGAGTGGCAGGTGATTGGCGTGAAAGGAAGTGCTCCATTGCAGCGAGTCCCTTGATGTGCGGGATATTTGTGTATAGGGAAGTGGCATCAAAGGTTACAAGGATGGTTTCCGGGGGTAACAGACTGGGTATGGATTCCAGGCATTCGAGAAAGTGGTTGGTGTCTTTGATGAATGATGGGAGACTGCATGTAATGGGTTGAAGGTGTTGATCTACGTAGGCAGAGATACGTTCTGTGGGGGCTTGGTAACCAGCTACAATGGGGCGGCCGGGATGTTTGGGTTTGTGAATTTTAGAAAGTAGGTAGAAGGTAGGAGTGCGAGGTGTTGGTGGGGTCGGGAGTTTGATGGAGTCAGGTGAAAGGTTTTGTAGGGGACCTAAGGTTCTGAGGAATCCTTGAAGCTCCACATGGACATCAGGAATGGGATTACCTTGGCAAACTTTGTATGTAGAGTTGTCTGAAAGCTGACGGAGTCCCTCAGCCACATACTCCCAGCGTTCAAGTACTATGGTCGTGGAACCCTTGTCAGCCGGAAGAATGATAATGGATCGGTCAGCTTTCAGATCACGGATAGCCTGGGCTTCGGCTGTGGTGATGTTGGGAGTGGGATTAAGGTTTTTCAAGAAAGATTGAGAGGCAAGGCTGGAAGTGAGAAATTCCTGGAAGGTTTGGAGAGGGTGATTTTGAGGAAGAGGAGGTGGGTCCCACTTTGATGGAGGATGGAACTGTTCCAGGCAGGGTTCAATTAGGATAGTGTCTTGGGGAGTTGGATCTTTAGGAGTGGGATCAGGATTATTTTTCTTCATGGCAAAGTGATATTTCCATCAGAGACTATGAGTATAGGACAGTAAATCTTTGACAAGGGCAGTTTGGTTGAATCTGGGAGTGGGGCTGAAGGTGAGGCCTTTGGATTGGACAGAGGTCTCGGATTGGGAGAGAGGTTTGGAGGAAAGGTTAACTACTGAATTGGAGTGTTGTGGTTCCAGATTGCGTTGACTAGAATGTTGAGGTGTTGGGGGGAGTGGAGCTGGAAGTGGGAGATTGAGTAGATGGGAGAGACTGGATCTATGTGCAATGAGAGGAGGTTGAGGTTTGTTGGAAAGGTTGTGGAGGGTGAGTGAGTTGCCTTTCCGGAGGTGGGAAACCAGGAGATTGGATAGTTTTTTGAGGCGGAGGGTGGCATGCTGTTCTAATTTGCGGTTGGCCTGTAAGAGGATGCTATGAACAGCCGGTGTGGATGTGGGAGAGGAAAGATTGAGGACTTTGATTTGGGATAAGAGATAGGAGTTGACGGGTGTGTTCATTGGTCGAGTCGATGTATAGGTGAAGGATTAGGCGGATGAGGGCTATGGATTGTGCTGTTTGGAACTGGTATAAGGACTGATGGAAAGAAGGATTGCAGCCAGAGATGGGAACTTTAAATGTGAGGCCTTTGGGGGTAATGCCAAATGTCAGACAAGCCTGAGTAAATAAAATATGGGAGCATAATCTGGCTAGGGTGAAGGCATGTTTGCGGAGGGAATGTAAACAAAATTTAATGGGGTTGTTGTAGGGATGTTGTGAGGTTGACATGGTATTAGAAGGTGGAAAGGGTAATATGAGGTTAAAGTATATATATATATATATATATATATATATATATATATATATATATATATATATATATATATATATATATATATATAGACACACACTCCTGGAAATTGAAATAAGAAGACCGTGAATTCATTGTCCCAGGAAGGGGAAACTTTATTGACACATTCCTGGGGTCAGATACATCACATGATCACGCTGACAGAACCACAGGCACATAGACACAGGCAACAGAGCATGCACAATGTCGGCACTAGTACAGTGTATATCCACCTTTCGCAGCAATACAGGCTGCTATTCTCCCATGGAGACGATCGTAGAGATGCTGGATGTAGTCTTGTGGAATAGCTTGCCATGCCATTTCCACCTGGCTACTCAGTTGGACCAGCGTTCATGCTGGACGTGCAGACCGCGTGAGACGACGCTTCATCCAGTCCCAAATATGCTCAATGGGGTCGGTCGTATGCAGTCCTGATTGTGGCGCTCACCTGCACGGCGCCAAACACGCATACGACCATCGTTGGCACCAAGGCAGAAGCGACTCTCATCACTGAAGGCAACACGTCTCCATTCGTCCCTCCATTCACGCCTGTCGCGACACCACTGGAGGTGGGCTACACGATGTTGGGGCGTGAGCGGAAGACGGCCTAACGGTGTGCGGGACCGTAGCCCAGCTTCATGGAGACGGTTGCGAATGGTCCTCGCCGATACCCCAGGAGCAACAGTGTCCCTAATTTGCTGGGAAGTGGCAGTGCGGTCCCCTACGGCACTGCGTAGGATCCTACGGTCTTGGCGTCCATCCGTGCGTCGCTGTGGTCTGGTCCCAGGTCGACGGGCACGTGCACCTTCCGCTGACCACTGGCGACAACATCGATGTACTGTGGAGACCTCACGCCCCACGTGTTGAGCAATTTGGCGGTACGTCCACCCGGCCTCCCGCATGCCCACTATACACCCTCGCTCAAAGTCCGTCAACTGCACATACGGTTCACGTCCACGCTGTCGCGGCATGCGACCAGTGTTAAAGACTGCGATGGAGCTCCGTATGACACGGCAAACTGGCTGACACTGACGGCGGTGGTGCACAAATTCTGCGCAGCTAGCGCCATTCAATGGCCAACACCGCGGTTCCTGGTGTGTCCACTGTGCCGTGCGTGTGATCATTGCTTGTACAGCCCTCTCGCAGTGTCCGGAGCAAGTATGGTGGGTCTGACACACCGGTGTCAATGTGTTCTTTTTTCCATTTCCAGCAGTGTATATATATGATGATGTAAATAAAATAGGCTTGTGTCTGTGTATGTGCGGATGGATATGTGTGTGTGTGTGTGTGTGTGTGCAAGTGTACACCTGTCCTTTTTTTTCCCCCTAAGGGAAGTCTTTCCGCTCCCGGGATTGGAATGACTCCTTACCCTCTCCCTTAAAACCCACATCCTTTCGTCTTTCCCTCTCCTTCCTGAAGAAGCAACCATCGGTTGCGAAAGCTAGTAATTCTGTGTGTGCGTTTGTGTGTTTTGTTCATTGTGCCTGTCTGCCGGCGCTTTCCCGCTTGGTAAGTCTTGGAATCTTTGTTTTTAATATATATATATATATATATATATATATATATATATATATATATATATATATATATATATATATATATATATAGGGAGAGATAAGCTATGTTGATCCTGTGCTGAACTTAGGTTGGTGAACAACAATGGGTGCAAAGGTTAGGTAGTTGTGTGTCTCCAAAACACGTTAAACTTAATTACTACTTGAATCAAAATTAAGTGGATAAAAGTTGAACCAAATCATTGCCCTACTTCTCCACTCAACTCTGAGTACTACTATCATTCAACCAGAAAATTAAATCATCACAAAATGTTACCAAATAGTTGCCCTTTCGGAATATTCACATCACTCTAGCACCACAGTTAACAGTTAATTGCACTGAGTGAGGTGTGAGGACGGCAGTTCAATCCTGTGTCCAGCCATCCTGATTAAGGTTTTCCATGATTTCCCTAAATCGCTCCAGGCAAATGACAGGATGGTTCCTTTGAAAAGGCATGGCTGACTTCCTTCCCCATTCTTCCCTAATCCAATGAGACCAATGACCTCGCCGTTTGGTCTCCACCAACAAACAACTCAACCAAATCAGTTAATCAGCAAAATTATTTTTCTTACTTCCCATGTTACCACTTTAAGCTTATAATTTCTCAGAATAAAAAAAAAAAAAAAAAAAAAAAAAAAAAATCTGCTAATGCAGCATTATATGACTTGTACGTCACTTAAACATTGCTCTTTCTGTTAAGCTCTCATTCCCAGCTCCGGTGTCATGAATTGCACAATATACACAGTACCCAATGTTGCCTAGTTCAAGATTAGATCATCAGTAAATTTATACCACATTTGTTTGTCTGCCAGCTCCATTAGTTACATTTCCTACCTCATTAGCTAGTGGAGTGCATTTGCAAAAAATATCCCTACTGCAGAGACAGGCTTCCTAACCGATAATAGCCTCACTTAACTGAGTATTTCATTATTTCATTATTGCTTTATTATCTAATAAATAAACACCTGCTCTGCTTATCAAATGCAAAATTGATTCTACTGAAAACCACTCCATAGTAACAGATCCTTACGCTAAGACAAACTTAACTCTCATTACTGATCAGACAAAATTATCACTTACAAAATCTATTATGTATTCCATTAAATTGCTTGATTTTCTAGCCTGATGGGCAATGTACATACAAATCTTGCTTATTCTTTCAAACCATGGATAATCCAGGATGGAATGTAACAATAATAGAGGAAAAAAGTTGCCACTCACTATATATTAGACATGCTGAGTCACAGATAGGCAAAACAAAAGGCTTTTCATGCTTAAAGCTTTCACCCAATGGTCTTTGTCAACAATAGACCACATACACACACACACACACACACACACACACACACACACACTCATGCAAACGCTTATTCTTTCCACACACCGTACTCCAGTCAACTATGTTTAAAGTTGTATTTCCTTAAAGTTAAAAGAGGCTGTACCATGATGCACTTCTATAGGTATATAGTTATCTCCATATACTGAATGCACTGAACACAAAAACTTGTATTATACCACAATTAATATTAAGACCTAGTACTGAAGATGGTTCTTACTGCATATTGCCTCTACTGCTGCATCAAATTATACTAATTCCACACAGGAGCTGATTACTTCATATGTTAATTATAGTTTTCAGATAGTCTGCACCTTCTCCTCCACCTATCCTAACGCCTATCATTTTCTGTTTACCTTACCTCTTGCGTTTGACAGAAATTTTTTAACCATGATACCAAGTTACTTTCATTATCTTTCATATAACCAGAATAAACACAGTATCTCATAGTTTTCTGCCAAATACCACTTCTTACCTTCTTGTATTGCCTTTTCTAACACAATATAATGCATATAAATAATGCTGGAGAAACGTTTCTAAAATATTCCTATACAAAAATATCCTGCTGTACAAAATCACTTGAAAATCAAAGATAGAATGTCTCTGATTCACTTATAAACTACAGATATGATGGGAGAAGAGTTTGATTGCCTCAGGAAACACGAAAAATGAGACAGACATCTGGGGTAAGCATTATTACCACATAATGAATCAATCACAGATTGTTGAACCCCCTACTTGCCAATTGCACAAGAAATTGGTCCCAAATATTACATCAGTGCTGAGATTTTGAATCATCAAGAAATTACACTCCATCAGCTGTACTTCCAATTCCACAGTTAATAGTACCTCTCATTTCATACTGTTTGATAGCTTACCAGTAGCACTAATAATTTTTATTCCAGAAATGTGCATTATGGCTATACCCTCTATGTTCTTAATAGATCAAAAAAATGCCTGTGAAACGCCATTTAAATTGCTACCACTGTCCAGTAAACACATAACATGTACACCTTATACACTTGCTGTTATTTCAGGGTGCCACACTTCTTTTTTACTTATCATGCGATCTGCTTCATACAATAAATCCTCATTCATCCTTTCCCTGGAAAAACTATCATCCTGCTTACCAAAACAAGTATCAGACACAGTCAATTGACAGATACAGTGTTACTCTTCCTCATTAACACTCTCATTAAATTCTAACTCTTCACTAGGCCTAACATTATCCTCCTTTAGTCTTTCTGTACTCAACACATTGCCATCACTACTGGATTACTGGATTACTGCTATCATCATTACAACTACTGTCAGAATAAGATCCACTGTTACTATCATTATCCTCAAATACTTGGCTAATTAGTTGATCCTTGAAACTTCCTGGCAGATTAAAACTGTGTGCCAGACCGAGACTCGAACTCGAGACCTTTGCCTTTCACGGGCAAGTGCTTTACCATCTGAGCTACCCAAGCACGATTCAGGCCCCATCCTCACAGCTTTACTTCTGCAAGTACCTCATCTCCTACTTTTCCAAACTTCACAGAAGCTCTCCTGTGAACTTTGCAGAATAAGCACTCCTGGAAGAAAGGATATTGTGGAGACATGGCTTAGCCGCAGCCTGGGGGATATTTCCAGAATGAGATTTTCAATATGCAGCAGAGTGTCCACTGATATGAAACTTTCTGGCAGGTTAAATCTGTGTGGGTAGCTCAGATGGTAGAGCACTTGCCGGCAATAGGCAAAGGTCCCAAGTTCGAGTCTTGGTCCAGCACACAGTTTTAATCTGTCAGGAAGTTACATATCAGCATACACTCCATTGCAGAGTGAAAATCTCATTCTGGAAACATCCCCCAGGCTGTGGCTAAGCCATGTATCCACAATATCCTTTCTTCCAGGAGTGCTAGTTCTATAAGTTTCACAGGAGAGCTTCTGTGAAGTTTGGAAAAGTAGGAGACAAGGTACTGGTGGAAGTAAAGCTGTGGGGACTTGGTGTGAGTCATGCTTGGGAAGCTCAGATGGTAGAGCACTTGTCTGCGAAAGGCAAAGGTCCTGAGTTAGAGTCTCAGTCCAGCGCATAGTTTTAATCTGCCAGGAAGTTTCATATCAGCACACACTCCGCCACAGAGTGAAAATCTCATTCTAGTTAATCCTTGTTCCCAATATTAGACCAATTAGACCACAAAGCAAAAGATCTGAATTCCTTATATTCTCTTAAAGATTTACCATCTGTTTTGCCACTTTGGACATCCTGAGCAAGAGCAACATACTCTGTTTCATCACTTAATTCTGTTATAGTAACTTCCTCCTCTCTTTTTACAAGATAAACATTGCTACATGCACCATCATTCAACATCTCACTAGAATTAGAATTTACACTTGTCTTACTACTATCATTTACATTACCCTTACCTGTGATTAGAGCACATTTAAACACACATGGCTCTTCATCAGTAGCTGCTCTAGTGTGAGCCAAAACTGGAGTATTATCTAGTTTAAATGGTTTGATCCAGAATTAAAATCATCTCCTCCATTTCTGTTACTTGAATTTCTCCTACCATTTCTGTGCCCATACTGTCTATCCTCCACCCAAACATTCCTTGAATTTCTACTATATTTAGTTCTGTTTATCCTATTTACCTGAAATTCACTCCCTGATTGATTATTGTCATCAAAATTCTCCCTAAGATCTTCAACTGAGAGCTTCACCCTGTACACTTTATCAACATAATAATATTCAAAAAATCACTGATATTACCCCTAGGGGCAGGTACATGCAGTTCTCTAACTTTCTGAGGCAACTTATTTTTAAACCCATAATAATTGAATAATTGATTCACTGCCTAGCTCTTTGCCCAAATATTTCAGTTTGTTGAGCCAAAGCAGACAGAAACTTTCACAGTACCCTTCCTAGAGTCAAATCTCTCTCCTCCCCAAAATTGACTCAACATTCTGTGCTGCTTCTCTTTGGACCAATATTAATCTAAAAATGCTTTCTTAAAGCTATGCCATGAAGTATAACTATCAGCTATCTGAGTCTCCCATCCATTAGCATCCTCTTTCAAAAGACCTCTCACAAATGACATTTTCTCTTTGCCATTCCATGTTTCAGGCAAATCATTAAATTCCCTAATGAAATCCAGTGGATGCACTCACCATATGGTTCAAAATTATTAAATTTCTTACAAACAAATGAAGCACTGTTTGGGATGCTACATACCCTATGCTTTAAATTTTGTACCTCTTCCATCCTTTTCTCCATTTCAGCCAATTTTGAATCTACATTCTTATTTACTTTTACCAGTTTTTCCTCTACGACTACTGCACACTTGGTTTCTACCTCCTTTTCTAATTTGATTGATTTAATTCTCAAGATTAACCCTATTTTCAGCACAAAATTTTCTGGCTGCTTTGACTTCATCTTTACTCTGTTTCTCAGAAGCCTCCACCCTCCTACTATAATCATTACAAAGTTTCTTTCTCTCTTCTACACATTTACTACTCATTAATGTTACTACTCATTAATGTTAATTTATCATTAGTATTCTGCTCTACTTTCTTTATCTTTTCATCATGATCTTTCACTACTGCCTCAACTTTCTTATTTAATTCTGAAAGATTAATGCTGACTACCTTAATTTCTTTACTAATTTCTTTCTTCAGTTTATCCTTTAAGCTAGTCACGTCAGTTTTAATAGTAATAATGTGTTTTTTCATACTACTTGTGTCTTCCTTAGTAGTCATGCTACTCATAATTTGTCTTAACATCAATTCCAGTTTTCTGTCTGCCACAAACATTTGCCTTTGCTGTCTTTTGCTGCTAGAGTCTTCCTCCTTAACCTTCAAGATTTCCCCCACCTCAGTACTGTTTTTGTCCATTTCGCTTACAGCACCACACAATGTAGACGGCACTTTTATCATTTCATCAACAATAAGTCTTTCATCCCCTTCATTCAAAGTTACATTCATGTCTGATTTATAATCACTATAGTCTTCCAAATCAGATATAGTCATACAAGCAATAGTTTTGACAAACCTGGTAATTATTTTGGAATTAATATATTTTTGAATAGAGCCAAATAAATACTTTAAGAATGTTAGAAGTTCTTCTTCCAAATGTTTATAATATATTTGTTTATAGGTCAACAATCGAATCAAAGACATGAAACAATTACTGATTTCACCCTATAAAGAAAGATATTAAACAGGAATGGTCAAAATAAATTAGGAAATTGATGACATACACAAAACTAAGCACAAAATTAGACCTGATGCTATATTCCTTAATACTGAGGACCAACCTTTCTCATCTATGAAAGTGCAGATTATACTCATGTATGTTAATAATAATAAGTCAGAAATGAATAAATGTATTTAAGGAGGCAGATGACAAAACGATAGAGGAAGTAAAGAGATCCCAGCTTGCTTTGTCACAAGGTCTATACAAGGGTGATGTACTTAAGGGTAATATTGTGGAATGAAAGAGAACATAGATAAGAATGAAATAGGAGATATGATCATGCATGAAGAATTTGACAGAACACTGAAAGATCTAAGTTGAAACAAAGCCTCAGGGGTAGGACTACTGATAGCCTTGGGAGAGCCAGTCATGACAAAACTCTTCCATCTGGTGAATGAGATTCATGAGACAGGTGAAATACTCTCAGACTTCAAGAAGAATAAAATAATTTCAATTCCAAAGAAAGCAGGTGCTGACAGGTGTGAAAATTACCGATATCAGCTCAATAAGTCACAGTTGAGAAATAGTAACACAAATTCTTTGCAGACAAATGCAAAACTGATAGAAACCAATCTCAGGAAAGATCAGTTTGGATTCCATATAAATGTAGGAACGCATGAGGCAATAAACAGCATGCCCTGCCAAGACAGCATGTCATGCCAAGACACCACACCTTGTCAAGACAGCACACCATGGAAAGGCACCATGCCCTCCCAAGACAGCATGACTCGCCGAGACAGCACCCCTTGCCAAGACAGAACACCCTGCAAGACAGCATCCCTTGCCAAAACAGCACACCTTGCCAAGACATTACACCTAACCAAGACAGCACACCTTGACAAGACAGACCATATGACTTATCTTAGAACATAGGTTAAGGAAAAGCAAACCTATGTTTATAGCATTTGTAGACTTAGAGAAAGCTTTTCACAATATTGACTGGAATACTCTCTTTCAAATTCTGAAGGTGGCAGGGGTAAAATACAGAGAGCAAAAGGCTATTTACAATTTGTGCAGAAACTAGATGGCAGTTATAAGACACGAGCAGTGGTTGAGAAGGGAGTAAGATAGGGCTGTAGCCTATCTCCAGTGTTGTTCAATCAGTATATTGAGCAAGCAGTAAAGGAAACAAAATAAAAATTTCAAATAGGAATTAAAATCCAAGGCAAAGAAATAAAAACTGAGGTTTACTGATGACATTGTCATTCTGTCGGAAATAGCAAAGGACTTGGAAGAGCTGTTGAACGGAATGAACAGTATCTTGAAAGAAGGGCATAAGATGAACATCAGCAAAAGCGAAATGAGAGTTAAATCAAGTGATGCTGAGGGAATCATATTAGGAAATGAGACACTTAAAGTAGTAGATTGGTATTGGGACAGGAATATAACTGATGATGGTCAAAGTAGAGAGGATATAAGACGTAGACTGGAAATGGAGTGAAAAACATTTCTGATGAAGGGAAATTTGTCAACATTGAGTATAGATTTAACTATCAGGAAGGTTTTTTTCTGAAAGTATTTGTATGGAGTGTAGCCATGTGTGGAAGTGGGACATGGATGATAATGAGTTGGGACAAGAAGAGAATAGAAGCTTTTGAAATGTGGTTCTACAGAAGAATGCTGAAGATTAGATGGTTAGTTCATAAAACTAATGAGGAGGGGAAAGGATTGGTTGGTAGGACACATTCTGAGGCTCAAGAGATCATCAATTTAGCAATGGAGGTAAGTGTGGAGGGCAAAAATCATAGATGGAGACCAAGAGATGAATACACTAAGCAAATTAAGAAGGTTGTCAGTTGCAGTAGTTACTTGGAGATGAGGAGGCTTGCACAGGATAGAGTAGCGTGGAGAGCTCCATCAACCCTGCCTTTGGAGCGAAGACCACAACAATAATAACAGTAGATTATATTCAAAAGATGGGCCAACCCAGCCACAAATCTGATAAAGTTCTAGTGAATTAAAATGATGTGTCATTATATTGCATTAAGGTATCCCTCAGAGGAACTGAAAATAACATTAGATAGAAGATTTACCATGACCTCTTGTACACACAACATTAATGTTTGTGTATTCTGTCCTTTCTAGATAAATGTTGGTGCTGATGGCCTTGAAAATAGTGAATATTGGCTTTTTTACCTCTGCATTTCATAGTATTCCATTTCCTGTGTGTTCATTGCGATCTGCTCAAAACATATTGTACTGTTTCTGTGTAGCTTGAATTCAGTGATCACACATGATTTTGCCTTCTGTCATGCTGAGATGTATGTGCACTAGTAATTCTTCCTTCATAGTTGCACAGTGAAATAAGTAAAAAGCTTCTACTTTTAATAACATTGAGAGTTGTATTTTCTAAATAAGCATGTTTTATTACAGAACACTGTTACATCTGCTCGATACTACCAATGTGTTCAACCTCTCATAACAGACAGAAGAAGCTAATTTAAAAAAGTTGGATGTAGTCTATTTGACATCTTTCATTTGGTATATCACAGATATTATGAGTCTGCTTTTTGTTACTCTGCACAATTTACCATAAACTGTTATAAGACAATGATGTTTATCATCGAAACAAAAGAAAAAGTATGACTCTTTCTTCCTTTACTATGTTTAGACACATTACAAAACCTGATAGGGGTTCCATCAGGCTCTTGTGCTTTGTTAAATTTTAGCAATTTAATCTGATTCTAACACAATTGAAGCTAGTATCTATATCACTCATCTTTGCAATAGTGTGAGAATTATATTAGGGCACTACCACAGGTTTTTCATTTATAAAGGAACATATAAAAATGGAGTTCAATGTGTCTGGTTTTGCTGTGCTACCCTCAGTTTCAGTCCCTGTCTCATCCCTGGGAATGTGGATACTAATTTTGATGCACTAACACTTATTACATATAGTCAGAATTTCTTTGGGTTTTGTGAGAGATGCAGTAATCTCTGTACAGTGAGTGTATACCATGAAGAAATGTTCTCCATGGGAATAAATTAGTGGATAGCCAAAGAAAGTATTAAAGGACACAGTTACAGGAAAAAAGTGCCAAGTAATTGTTTAACAATGTAAACAGTTCAATTTTTTGTGATGAGCTACTTTTTTTGATATTTTTCTGGATCTGTTCTGGTGCTCTGTGCTCTTTTCGTAAATGAGTGCACCTCTGCCTAATTCCATTAATTTTTGTAACTCCATTAATTGATTCTTTGATAAGTGTTTTCAATTAGTTATATGTGAGGGAATTGGGTGATAGTTGTAGGTAAACAACTAGTATTCTCTCATATGACAATTTATTAGCACTTCACGTCTACACCGATACAAGTCCATGAGGCTAACTCCCTCGTTAGCGGAAAACATCCTCCAAAACTCTCCATCTCAAAGATAGCACACTTACACTCTTTACAAATATCGATATTTACGGCGCTGCACGCCACATAGCCCCCCCCCCCCCCCCCCCCCTGCGCAGTATGGAGTATGTCCCTGTGAATGGGGGGAGGGGGGGTGAGAAGTTAGGAAGGTAACATACAGTTCTTCAGCGTCAGGCGGAAGCGGTCGACTGGTAGGAGACCGGGGGGTGAAACCCAGTACGTCGACGGCAAAATCAGCAAGCGAAGCCGGCGGCCGAAGACGACGTCCTGTCCTGGAGTGGAGGTGTAGCACTTCGTCTGCAGGCAGGCGGAGAATCACCTTGCCAGAAGGCCTAACAAAGGCACGCAAATTGCCACACGCAGCACTTGTGCTTAATTTAAAGCGACGCACCACACGAGTTTCTGCACTTCCTCCCTCAATTTTGTCACACGAGAGTAACACACACGCCTTATCACCATCAACAACAACAGATAATTTATGTATGTCATCAGGATGTACATGTGTTGTGAATTCTTGGGTGGCACCTGTACGAGCCGGGGGGGGGGGGGGGGGGCGGCAGGGAGGTGTGGGGAAGCCAATGGCAGGGAGAAGCGTTTGCGGAGAGGGGTGTGGCAGGTGCACTGGACTGCGCAGGCGACAACCTCGGGTGATCAACTGACGGCCGAGGGAGTGTGGCCGAAGGCAACGAGGAGCCCACATGGATTGAACGGCATGACCAAGAGCTGTCACACGAAGATGGTGACACAATGGTAGAATCCAAGTGGTTGGCAGCTCGACTGCGAGGGCTGGGAGGAGTGAAGCCTCGAAAAGTTTGGCCACTCGAATTAGATGAGAGCGGAGAAGAAGCAGTGCTCGGCAAAGAAGCCCGCTGTGGAGAATCAGTACCCGAATGTATGGTATGAGAAGATGAGTGGCCACTTGAAGTAGGACTGGAAGAGATAGGGGCCGAATGAGGGGGGTCCACCTGAGGCTCAATGAAAGCTGGTTTCACTCGGTTGAGTGAGCAATAGTGACAGCGGAGGCCAACAGCTGTTTGAGTTCGTTAAATGCCTTGTCCATGTCTGGTGTCCATGGGACCTGGCGGGTGCCGGAAGTTTGTGAGCCTGCGAGTGCATCTGTGAGAGGTGCCTGCACCGCAGAAGCAGCTGGCAAATGTTTACGGTAATAATTAAGTGTTCCGATGAACCTGCGTAATTCCCTATAGGTCTGGGGGCGTGGCATCTCAAGAACAGGCTTGATCTTGTCCTGCGGTGGTGTCAGACCGTCTGACGACACAACATAACTTAGGAATGTGACGGATGACTGGTGCAATTGAGTCTTTTTATTGTTCAGTTCTATACCAGCAGCTGCTACTCTGTTCCAAAGTATGAGCAAAAACCAATATGTCGTCCATGTATACGAAACAAAAGTCTAAATTGGATAAGGTTTGATTGATGAAACGCTGCCACGTTTGGGGGGCGTTTTTCAACCCAAACGGCATAAATTTGTATTGAAACAACCCGAAGGGAGTGGTTATGGCAGTCTTTTCAATATCCTCCGGAGCCATGGGGATCTGATGAAATGCGTGCTTGCAGTCCAAAACAGAGAAGTACTCTGCACCTGCGAACACATGATTGAAGTCCGCAATGTGTGGGACCGGGTATTTATCAATGGTGGTGCGGGCATTTAAACGCCTATAGTCTGCGACCATACGCCAAGTACCGTCTTTCTTTTGATCAAACAAGATAGGACTAGCCCAGCAACCGGAAGAAGGTTCAATTATTCCCTTTTGTAATAAATCATCTAATTTTTTTTTTGCAATTTTCATAAATTCCGGCTTGAGGCGGCGTGGGCGTTGCGATATGGGCGGCCCAGCGGTTAGACGTAACCGGTGAACTGTGCCATTAGTGACTACTGCAATACGTGGCGCGGCAACACAGTCAGATGTCCGTGAAGCGGAGCAGGCAAGCAAAGCTGTGGCGCTGAGGCGTGCCAATCACTCGAAGGCTGCGTAGCGAACGCACGCATGTTAACCTGGGCGAGGTTGGTACACTGGTTTTTGGTAGCGGGCCGTGCCGCTACGCGCGCTGTAGGCCCGAGTGGGTGTGGCCTAACAGCAGACAGCTGTATTTCATTGCCACGGGCTTGGGAGGTTAATTGTTCATTCGAAACGCATGGAACATGAGCACACAGGCATACACTGTCATTACAAGGGGGAATGCTGACACAGTTTGCAGAGTTCACAACATTGTCATTAATGTGTGTGGGCACGGGAACACCAGATTGGCACGGACTAACCTTGTTTGTAGCCGACGAGTCGTCCGCTTGTAGTGACGCGAGGCGTTGTTGTGTGGAGGTCAACTCGTGATGTATGTCGCGGGGATGCAACAGCATTTCCCTTCGTTCCATCCGCAAGTTCGGAGACTCGGCGCGCTCCGCTAGCCACTCGTTTGTCCAAGATAGGTTTGGGCACTTCTTAGCCCAGCGCACATGTTTGGTGTTAGCCGAACTGTCACTCGGCAGAGCGAAAGGAATATGTTTGTTCAGTGGGGGGTAAAACACAGTATTTTTCACAAAATCTAGTGACAACTGATAGTGCCTGAGGAAATCAATTCCGAGAATAGGTTCTTCAACTGTTGACTCTAAAAACCTCCACTTCAGCTTGCACTCGGGCGAAAGTTTCACTGTATACAGTGTAGAACCCGAACACTGTAAAGTAGACAAGTTCACTGCACGAAGTACTGTTTTGTGCGGTTGCACTTTATTGGTCGCTAGGCGAGCCGGTAGCAAAGAGACATCTGCACCAGTGTCTACCAGAAACCGTACACCCGATTGTAAATCTCGGACATAGACTCGACCACACTTACTGTTGTTGTCCAAAACGGAATGCAACGTTGGATGGTGCACGTTGTTTATGTAGCAGGAGGTGGCACCGCTGCCTACCTGCGGTTGGAGTTTGGGTAAGAGCACGGCGACTGGCATTTGCGTGTTTGCTCCCCGAATCTCGCGTGGAAGAAACAGTAAGATTGAGCGGGCCTGTGCTCCTGTGGGTAGTAACTAGGTGACGGAGTATGCGACCCAGAATCTTCCACCGAGGCCGGTGCGCTGTCGTTGGGCGGAGCTGGAGGTGCAGGTAGGGCGGCTAGTTTAACAAACTTGTTATTAGCAGCACCAGACAAGGGCGTGGTGTTGGACAGCTTCTTAGTGCGGTCACGTCCAGAATGCAGTGCGTGGAGCTCACGCTGCCTGGCGGAGTAAGCTCTATCGGCGGCACGTAAACGTTCATTTACTGGCCTATCCTCATACGCAGAGATTGCAGTCTGGACAGGCAGAGGCAGCTTTTCTGTCCAGATTTCTGCGAGTGTGTCATCAGGCATAACTTGCTCGTTGACGAGAAGACGGATGCACCGCCACAGCTGGGACGGAGACCTGTCGCCGATACGCTCTTCGTAAATTAGCTGTCGCATGTTTTCTCTCCTGGTTTTTGAGACGCGCTCCAGTATCGTCTGTTTCGCCATAGCATACTTCTCTGCTAGGGGCGGTGCTTTGACCAGATCGTAAATTAAATCGACGCGGTCGTGAAGGTGGTTCATGAGGCACACAAATCACGCGTCGTCGTCCAAAGCACAGACATTGAATGTTTGCTCAACCAGGTTGAACCAAAATTCCGGGTGAGCGGGTTTGAAGTCTGGTAGTTTCGGCAGATTCGGCACAGCAGTCACTGTGGAGGTGCACCTATTTCTTCGGATGGGAGTAGAGCACGAAGAGGATAGAGTGTCCGAATTATTGGCGTCCTGTAATGCGGGTATCGCAAAGTTCACTTGACGCCGGGGGGGCGGCTGAGAAGCGACGGACGCACGAACAGTGTGAGAATCGTAGTCACAATGTGCATTCTCATTGACTAGATAGCTCGGAGAGAAGCCGCTAGTACTTACGTACGCCGGTGAATGTCCGTTATGCACTCTGTATTCATTCGGCCGTGAATGGTGGGGGTGGTTGTAAATGTCCGGGTAATTACTGTCCAGCACCGAATTGTTGACTTGATTATGAGCAACACAAGGATCCCACACATGTCCACAAGGATGCACACTCGATGTGATATTGTCTGTTTGGCGAACATTGAGCACATGTTGACTAACCGGCGCGGAAGGATACACACGTGGCGGGAACTGGCTCGGGATTGAATTTACTGCTGGATTTTCCAAAGTGGCAAGATTCCGCTCGACTCCACGAACTGTATTGAATTGTGCATTCGACACAGGAGTAGGAATGTTCCGAACAACACTCTGTGGAGAACACGTGGAAAAGTCTAGGCTAACAAAGCCAGAGTCCGCGACCGTTGGCGGTTGGCAGAAACTGGCTGCACTCGATGAATTCCACTGCATGTTCGGGCTGAAAGATTCCGAAGGATCTCGCGGCATATCCACTACGACGGCAGGGATGCTGGAGAGATGTTGCTGAGATCCGGGCGGCGGTGAGTGCTGAAAGGCCATTGTCTGAAGCTAAAACACCGGCCCTCGCGATCGCGAAAAGAAAACCGACGTGGTAGGCGCGTAAATAACACTTCGTGCTGTAACTTGAACGCGTATTACCCAAAACGGGGCCACCAGTGAGGGAATTGGGTGATAGTTGTAGGTAAACAACTAGTATTCTCTCATATGACAATTTATTAGCACTTCACGTCTACACCGATACAAGTCCATGAGGCTAACTCCCTCGTTAGCGGAAAACATCCTCCAAAACTCTCCATCTCAAAGATAGCACACTTACACTCTTTACAAATATCGATATTTACGGCGCTGCACGCCACATATGTAAGAGAGTGCCCAATTCATTTTAAAAATCTGCAAAGAACCTGCAGGTGCTGGAGCTCATTGTGGTGGTTTCCACAGTGTCAGCACTCCTATTACTGACATGTTTTGCACACAAATAGGCAGAAAGCTGCATAATTTTTTGATTACATGATTCTGGAGTAATCACAGGCAACATTTGCATACATTAAATATACAGTAGAAACTCACATAGCATGTGTAATTTGTTCCAGAATCTTACTCACAGTGTGAAACACTTGTTAAGCAAAACAAATTTGCCCCATATAAATTCATGTAAAATGTGATAAAGCATTTCATGCAGAAAAAGGACTAAAAGTCTTATCTCATTCATCACATTTATTCAAAGAAAATTATACGTACATTATTATGTATTTTATTATTCATCATATATAACTAATTCTTTTTTAGTAAGAAGTTACCTACAGTCACCTGTTTCTGACATTGCTTCAACACATTACAAAAATGTGACACAGCATTATTGTCAAATAAATGTGTAACATGTGTAGCCACTGCTTTATTAGGGTGATGATTTTCATTGTGTCATGCAGCTGATTCCCACGCTTTCTGCATTTCTCTTATTGCACCAAAAGATTGCTGCTTTGCTCCTACTGCCTCCTCCTCCTCCTCCTCCTCATCCTCCTCCTCCTCCTCCTCCTCCTCTGAAGAACTCCTCTCTACACCTTTCTGCTTTGATACCCACTGCAACTCCATAAGCTCCTTGGTGGCCATTTATTGGCTGTAATCTTCCACAAGCTCATCGATATCACTGTTACCCACTTCTAGTCCCATGCTCTTGGCCAAAGGCACAATCTCATTGAGTACAGGCTCCATAGGTACTGACTCAAATGACTCAGAGTCACATTTGACAATGCACTCTGGCCAAAGCTTCTTCCAAGCAGAAATGAGAGTTCTCTTGCTAACTCCTTCACATGCTTTTCCAATCATCTTGATGCAGGGAATGATGTTGAAATGATATTTTCAAAACTCTCTGAGAGAGAGATTGATAGCTTCAGTCAACTCAAAGCCATGCTCAAAGAGTGCTTTGGTGTAAGCATGTTAAAGTTAGCAGTAATCTGCTGGCTGATAGGCTGGTGCAATGGAGTGATGTTGGGAGGCAGAAATTGGATCTGGATGAACTGAAATTCTTCAAGGAGGTGGTCTTGAAGGCCTGGAGAATGGGCAGGAGCATTGTGCATAACAAACAAGACATGGCGGGGCAGATTCATCTCAAGCAAATATTTTCTTACCAAAGGAAACACTTCACTGATCCAATTGCAAAAAGATCACATGTCATCCAAAACTTATTGTTGGACCACATCATTTCATGTAACATGCTCTTCTGACTTGTGACCAAGCAAGTAATGCATTCTCCTCTGCTTTTATAATGGTACCCTTCAGTATCTTTTTCCAGAACAGACCTGTCTTTCTGCAATTAAAAACCTGTTGCTGCATATAACCCTCAGAATCTATGAGCATCTTTAAGTTCTCTTCTGCCTTTGTGTTGGAACTGTCTGCTGCGCCATGCTTCACAATGTTGTGGATGCTGGTTCTTCTCCTAAACTTCTTAAACCACCCACAGCTTCCCTAAATATTTCTTTTGCCACTAATGATCCTTTTGTTTTCTTAACAAGGTCGGAAGAAATCATTTTTGCCTTCTCACAAATGATGCTCTCATTAATAATGTTGCCTTGCAATTGCTTTTCATTTATCCATTTAACGGGCAACCTTTCAACATTGTTCAGAATATGAAACTGTTGTTTAGATACTCCTGTCACTCCCTTCAAAACATCTTTCTCCTTAATCGTGTCCTTGTTTTTGAGGATAGTGAAAATAATTATTGTAAATCTGTTTGTTTGTGCATGCTAAATCAGCAATGCTCACTCAATGTCAATGTTTTTAAATGATTTTACGTTTCATTTCTGAGGTCATTTTCTTTCTCTTATCCTTGTCTTCTTGTGGCTTAATCGATGGGAATATTTCTATGAAGGTTATTAAAATCGGCACACAGAAAAACACTGTGTGACTGCAAGTTTAGAAAACTGTGTAAACACTGACTGCTCTAAGATCGTAGCAGAGAGAGCACAAAAACCAGACTGCAGTATGTGCTAAAGACATTGTTCATATGCCACTGCTGACAACGAAAGGTGTTCACATTGCTGAAAATTTCCCCGACCACATGGAATGGCTGATGACATCACACTAAATCATCAGCACTCGTTATGTGAAACATCACACATTAAGTGAGTCACTTTTTACAATTTGGTTTGCTCATTATGTGAATTGTGCACTATGGGAAGTGCTCGTTAAGTGAGGTTCCACTGTATAGGAATATTGTCCACATGTTTTAAAGTGAAACACCCACATAAAACTAATCATAGAAAAGGCAGATGCCATACTGAGAGTACTTGGAAGAATTCTCAGGAAGTATGGTTCAATCACAGGTGAGGTATCTTACAAGTTTTCCATTTGACTGGGTCTTGATTATTGCTCCTCAGTCAGGGACTCTTACCAGACAGGTCTAATAGAGTAAACAGAGAATAATCGAGGATAAAGCTGCACATTTCATCATAGATTTGTTTAGTATGTGTGAAAGTCTCACACAGGTGCTCATACAAATCCAATGGCAAAAACTACCAGGAACATACTTTGTTTCACAGTGTGGAGGTTCTAAGAGTGTACAGAGTGTGTTCCATAAGTAATGCGACCAATTATTTTCTGTTGCAATGGTACACCACAGCATATTGTAACCATCTGGGCTAAGAGGAGGGGGGTGTTAGCTTCAAAATGCTCTTTTTCTCATTCAGCTGCGAGCTGCCAGAGAGTTGGGACGTGCGTTTCCATCAACCCCGTTTTGAGTTTATGTAACACGGCGCAATGGATCATTCTGTAGAGCAACGGTACACTATCAAGTTTTGCGTTAAAGTTGGGAAGTCCACCACCAAAACGTTTCCATTACTTCAGCATGCCTTTGGGAATGATTGCTTGTCCAAATCACAAGTTTTCTGTTGGCACAAGTCATTCACGGAGGGCTGAGAGATCACTGATGAACGTCGCAGTGGACGGCCATCAACCCCACGAGTCGACAAAAATGTGATGCGTGTGCATGATTGTTTGAATTCTGACAGATGGCTGAGCCCTCAATTGATAGCACAAACTCTAAACATGTCAAATATAACCGTTTTCCGCTTTGTGACTGAAGATGAGAAATGTGTGTGTCAAACATGTTTCAAAAGTGTTGACTAACGAACACAAGCACATGCGAGTGCTTAGGTGCAGAGAAATGTTGGAAATGTGTGAAAATGATCCTCATTTTTTAAACTCAGTTATCGCTGGTGATGAGTCATGGATTTTTTAGTATAACCCTGAGACAAAAAGGCAGAGTTCAGAGTGGCACATCCTATCATCGCCCCATCCCATGAAGGCATGCATGAGCAAGTCCAGGATCAGAACCATGCTCATTGTCTTCTTTGACATCAGTGGCATTGTCCACCATGAATTCATACCTACCAGGACTACAGTGAACTCAGCTTTCTACTTGGAAGTGCTCAAAAGACTGAAAAGGAGGGTCTCGCATTGCTGAAGCGACATCAAGGATACATGGGATGTTCACTACAACAAAGTGCCGAGTCACAGTGCCTTCATTGTCGATGACTTCCTGGCCAGGACCAAGACCCCATTGGTTCCCCAGCCTCCCTATAGTCCTGACCTGGCTCCCGCTGACCTTTTTTTGTTTCCTCAGTTAAAAGGAGTCATGAAAGGAAAAAATTGGGACATGATTGAAAGCATCCAGGTGCATGTTACATCAGCTCTAAAGGACGTTCCGGAAAAGGCATTCCAGGATGCCTTCCAGGCATGGAAACACTGCCTCCAGAAGTGTATAGACACAAGAGGGTGCTATTTTGAAAATGTTTGATTATTTGTATGAATATATTCAAGAAATGATTTTTTATGAATTTGGTCGCATTACTTATGGAACACACCTTGTAAATTCCTGGAAGAGTCAAGCAATACATTTATTCCTCATTCAATATATTTATTCCCTATTCTTCTGTGTAGAAATGTTTGAATACACAATACAGCATTTTGACATTCATATTACTATTCTCAATATTTCCCTCATGCTCTTTGGGCCAAAGATGCTCATTGTCATGGCCATCTAGATAAGTTAATGTGCTATCAAACTGAGAGAAATAAAAAATAATAAACTGTAAATTAATGAAAATACTGTAAAGTAAATTCTGCAACAAATGTAAATTGTAAAAAACTCCAAACCTGGCTGATCTATAAAAAACTGCGTAATTACTGAGCCAAGTTTTATTTTCTGATACATTTTTATAAAATCTGATATTTTATTGTCTGTAAATATATTAATTTCTTACTCACATGGGACTTTCTGTCATCACATAAAATAGATGACAAGTCTCCAATTTATGGTTCACCTTCTGGTTAGCAAATTTTCTGCATTCTCTCAAAATGTGATGGACAGATAATTGTGCAGCACAAACAACACACATTGTGACTGGTACTCTAAGTAGAGGGAATTAGTGTATCAGGATGGCAGTTACAAGGATTTTATTTTCCCTCTGTGGCCAGAAGGAGTTATTCCTTGGATGAATAATATACTTCCAATTAATGTAGATTACCTTCCAGTAGCTCATTCTCTCAAAAACAAATGACCCATCCCCCAACATCACAGTTACTGCATGTAAGAAGGAACATTATTGTTTATTGTCTAGTCCTTGAATAGCAGAAGCATTAAGTCTTTGACAGGCACACACAAAAGAGAGAGAGAGAAAGAAAATAAAAAGAAAGACTTTTCCTTTTGTGCATGCCTGTTGACATTTCAACACTTCTACTATTCAATGTGTGGTCTCCCTTACTTCTAAAGTTTAACCTTCTGCCAGGACTTTCCCACTATATTTATTGCATTTTGTCTCATTGACAATGAGATTGTTAGAGATGGATCAAAAACCATTTTGTATGCAAAAGATTCGCCCTGGAATTTCTCTTAAACAAGTTTAAGAAATCCTCAATCTGGCCATCTGAAATTGAATTTGAAGAGGCGGTGTCCTCTTTGTCATCCTTACTTGTGACTCCTAAATCAGGTATGATATAACCACCAACTTATGCAGTTTACTGAATGTATAGACTTTCACCCTTGTTTTTCTAGTATTTTATACCTCCGTGGTTGTTTTTGTTACAATTGTACTTTGATGAGGTATGCTAGTCTCTCTGTGTGAATCTTCTCAATGATGTCAAGTTTCTTTCTCAACAAATTGAATAAGTATATTTCTATCATGGATAAGTTTCTGAAAAGTATCTTTTAAAGAGTAAATACCAGTGTAAGTGTGAATTCTGATACAGTTAGGTAAGTTAAGGACATTCTGTTAAACATAATATTAAAATATTATGGTATATAAACATTTCTGTTGTATCAACAATGTGGGAAAAGGCAGACTGCTACTTACTGTAAAGAAGACATGTCAAGTTGCAGACAGGCATGATTAAAAGACACTCACATATAGCTTTCAGCCACAGCTTTCATCAGTACAGAGAGACACATACAACATTCACACACACATACAAGCAAGCACACCAGATGCACATGTGACCACCAACTCCAGCATCTCGAGCCCACCCATACACTACTATACCATCCCCTTTCTGACCCCCTCCAGATTGCTGCTTGCATCCCAAATGACATTGCATTCTGGCCTGAGATGCTGAAGTTGGCAGTTGTGTATGCATCAGTTGTGCTTGCTTGTGTGTGAATGTGAATGTTCTGTGTGTGTATTGCTCTTTACTGATAAAGGCTGTGGCCAAAAGCTGTAAGTGAGTGTCTTTTAATTGTGTCTGTCTGTAATTTGACATCTCTTCTTTATGGTAAGTAGCAATCCATTTTTTCCTACATTGCTGGTTTTCCTAGCTGGAGTTTCCATTGTTTCATTTCTGTGGGACAGTTTCATTTAATAACATAAAATGTATTTTAGGAGCTTGCATGTTTCATGAAATTCTAGGTAGTGCTGTGGGAAGAAGATGAAAACAAAAGATTGCTTCTGGAGAGAGAAGTGGAAGAAAACTGGCACTTAGGCCCAGTATTGGTGCTAGAATCATTACAGGGTGCTTTGTTCACTGCCTGCCTTGTAATTGTATTGCAGTTCCCAGACACAAGGTGAGATTCTTGAAACTATTAAACTCTTTTTATTATCCTCACAGAAAAACATGGAAAATATGATAATGAAAATATGATAATCAGCTTTTTACTGAGAATTCCAGCGGTGTGGTGCTCCAAGTTTTACCCCAAGCACAGTATGCGCAAGTGTCAAGGACAGTGTCACTGGTCATGATTCATAAATAAGAAGATCTGTAATTCTCTCGCCAGTGCTTCATTGAGCAATTATGCTCTCATTCCTACTCATTTCCCCAGCCCAGCTGATGCTTACAAACTTAAGTATATGTTGGTATTATTCATTGTATGGATTGTGTCATCGCTGTTAATGGATATTTTGCAAGAGACTTGGGTTTTCTTGGTATTTTCTTTCACTGGATTGTGACCCAGCTTATGACAATATCAAAGTTGCTCTTTTATCTTTAAACAGATAAATCTTTTTCATTATGTGGTCTTAGTGATTTGACTCCTCATTTCTAATCTTCTACTCCCATCTAACCTCCCACAACATCTCTCTCTTTCCTCCCAGAGGAAGGAACTAATAGTTCCAAAAGCTAAAAGCTAGGATGTTTTCTTGTAATTTTATCTACATCTACATACTATGTACTCCACAAGCCAGCTTATGGTATATGACAGAGGGTACCACATACCTCTATTAGTCTTTCTTATTCCACACACAAATGAAACAAGGGAAATTAGTTTAGTCAAGTATTAATTTTATTGATGTGTATTAACAGTTTGGTGCAAGTGATTCTTTCTAAAACAGTGTTGATTCATGGACATGAGATTTTTCATATCAGGGAACTTCATTATATTCAAACTGATGAAATGTTCAAGAATTCTGCAGCAAACTGATGTTAAGGATATGTGTGTGATTTTGTGGGTCCATTCTTTTACAGAAGGCACCTGTAATTTTTTGCAGTCACTTTGGAATTTGCACTGGATGAGAGACACCAAATAATTGCAATCTAAGTTAGAGGGCAATACTGTAAACTATTCTTTGTAAAACCGAATTGGGATTCCATCCAGACCTGGAAACTAATTTGTTTTCGACTCTTTAGGTTGCTTCACAGTGCAAGGAATGGCTATTTCTATGTACTCCATATGGGAGTCTGTGTGATGATCAAATGGTGATCTCTCTGTATGATGCCTCTACACAAATGATTTTTTAAATAGAAAATTGAAAACTTTAGCTTCTCATTTGCTGCCTTCTATTGTCACACCAGGCTGGTGAACAAGTAAGTGGATAGATGTGTTTGACACATGTACTGATTTCTAGTAGAACCAGTATTTTCTTGAGATTGTTGGCAAGATCCTTCACTAAGATATGACAGTGGAAGTTTCTAACACATGAAGTACTCTTTAATGATGATGTAAATAAAATAGAAAGAAACTTCCACATGGGAAAAATATATTAAAAACAAAGATTCCAAGACTTACCAAGCGGAAAAGCGCCGGCAGACAGGCACATGAACAAAACACACAAACACACACACAGAATTACTAGCTTTCGCAACCGATGGTTGCTTCTTCAGGAAGGAGAGGTAAAGACAAAAGGATGTGGGTTTTAAGGGAGAGGGTAAGGAGTCATTCCAATCCCGGGAGCGGAAAGACTTCCCTTAGGGGAAAAAAAGGACAGGTGTACACTCGCACACACACACACACACACACACACACACACACACACACACACACACACACACATATCCATCCGCACATACACAGACACAAGCAGTCTGCTTGTGTCTGTGTATGTGCGGATGGATATGTGTGTGTGTGTGTGTGTGTGTGTGTGTGTGAGTGTACACCTGTCCTTTTTTTCCCCTAAGGGAAGTCTTTCCGCTCCCGGGATTGGAATGACTCCTTACCCTCTCCCTTAAAACCCACATCCTTTCGTCTTTCCCTCTCCTTCCTGAAGAAGCAACCATCGGTTGCGAAAGCTAGTAATTCTGTGTGTGTGTTTGTGTGTTTTGTTCATGTGCCTGTCTGCCGGCGCTTTCCCGCTTGGTAAGTCTTGGAATCTTTGTTTTTAATACATGAAGTACTCTGGTTTTTGTGTAATTTATCCCACCACTTAGTGCCAAGGAGTACTCAAAAAAGTAAAATATTAAGCCTGTGGACCCAGGCACTGCCAGGTGGGGAGATGCCAAATACACCCACTGTTAGACAACAGAAGAACAGCTGTACCTAAAATACATCAGTGAGGAAGGGGGACCTCTATTTTAGGACAAACAAACAGTCTACTCACTGTTCATAGAATTATTTTATTGCATAAATTACCATACACATTTGGGTTCAGGATGGGAAAATGGTAATCTTAGGAAAATCCTATACAGTCTAGGAAGACTCCATGCCAAAAATATAAGCCAAGAAAAGTATATTCATCCAATTTAATAAAACTTAATAAGAAAAATATGACAAAAGTGTAAGTATAAATCTGAACTGAAATTTCAATCAGAAATATTCACTCAGACAATATAAACTAAGCTGATGTAACTGGACAATGTTTCCTAATACCTGTATGACTTACCTGAATTTAAACTTCAGGATGATGAGGCTGTCACAAACACAAACAAATTCTAGCTCGTACTCCAAGCTTATGCTTATTAAATGAAAACACACTAATGACTGTTACATTTAGTGCCTCAACAATGTGCAGCAACAGTGGTGGTGATGGCAGGCTGCTGTGTGCGAACTAATACCACTATGCCGGCCTCTGACTGAATTCAGTCAAAAACTTCACTCAGTTTCCATGAAGCAGAAGACTGTATGTGTCCCTCGGTTAAGACAAAATGGCTCTGTACTCTTGCCAAGGCTGGGTGATGTGCACAATATTGCCCTCAAAGTTCTCACAGGAACGTTACCTATAACGGCTCATCTTGTTTCCTCCAATTCAATCAGCATCCAAGTTTTTGTTATTGCATTTAAGTTGTACCAGGTGTCTTTGCACATGGAGCCAATGTGATGACAGGATCACATGATATGTGTGTTTACTAAAACTGCAATAGGGTTTTTTCTACCTGCCTTATAAATGTGCAGAGACAAGGGCCCAGACCATTGTCATCTTAAATTGGCTCACTGCTCTGAGGGTCAGTTTTTTATGCCTCTCTAATGTTTGTGCCCACATCTCGTTGCACTGCTCATTATGTACAAAGTATGGTATGTGCCATGTCAGCTGAATTGGCATGTCACAGAGAATCACATGTAAGGTGGTAAAATATCCTGTCACCTTACAAGGTGTTGTATGCTTCAAAAATTGATCTTTTTGCAGACATGTGGATTTCTATTAATGTTTGCCTGTAAACATTCCCACATTCTTTTTCACCCAAGAGTACAACAGTCTGTGCCTCCGTGGCATTTTTTGAATTTTGTTATTAAAGCAAGGCAGGTCTTTTCCATCTTTCATTCACTTACTCGGCACATAATTCTCCAAAGAATGGTTTACAATCAGTTTTAACTTCATGCACAATTCTTCTACTCCCATCACATTGGAACTAAATCATTTCCATTTGCTGACTAATGCAATGATTCCATAGGCACTCCAGTCTATTCTTGGTAGGTTAAAGTATATTGAATACTCTGGGTATTTCTGCACTACTGAGTGTGAACTTTTTTGGTGATTCTACAACTGTTACAGCAGAATTGAGTGGCCAGTAAAAACATAGTGATCAATTTAAGTTCACTTAGGCCAGTCAAGTACTTTTGAAATTGTTTTCGAAAACTGTCTGGAGAAGTTACCTTGAGAACCCATATGCAATGGAAATATTCAAGGCTTTGTCATTTCAAACAGGCCCAACCTTATCAGCAGTGTCATTATAGAGACAGGGATTAGTAATCATGATGTCATCATAGCAATTATGGTTACCAAGGTAATAAAACCATCAAGAAGGTTAGGAGAGTATTTTCTATAGAAAGAGCAGGTAAGTAGTTGTTGACATCCCACTTGGAGAATGAATGGACATCATTTAGTTCCATCATGATGGATATAGAGGAAATGAGGACAAAGTTTAAGTGGATTGTAAATCCTACATGGAGAAGTAGGTGCCGAGTAAATGGCTTAAGGATGGAGAAGACCTGCTGTGGTTTAATATTAAAACTGGGAAACTGGTGAGGAAGCAAGACAGTTACACTCTCAGTTCAAAAAATTATACACAAATGATGACAGGCAAAAGTTGTAGAAATGCATTCATCTGTAAGAAGTATTGTGTGTGAAGCATTCATCTGTCACCATCATACCTTAGAAAAATATCTTTCTGAGGACCTGTGAAAGTTCTGGAGCTATGTAAAATCACAAAGCGAGTGGCAGGCCTCTATCCAGTCACTTGTTGATGAGTCTGGTGTGGGAATAGTAGAAGAAAAAGAAAGGATGAAGTTTTAAATCTTGTATTTAAGAAAGCACTCACACAGGGGGTCACACAAACATATCATTATTTGACCATTGTACAGACTCTCATGTGGAGGGCATAGTAATTGGCATGTCTGACATAGAGAAACAACTGAAACAGTTGTAAACAAATAAATCCCCAGCTCCCAATAGAGTCCCAATTCAGTTTCATAAAGAGTACTGTATCACAAAATTCTTGAACATATTTTGAGCTTGAATATAATAAATTTACCTGAAACTGAGGAGCTTATGTGCATGAATCCATGTAGTTTTACAAAGCTTCACTCATGCGAAACTCAGCTTGCCCTTTTCTCATATGATATACTGTGAACTATGGATGAAGAGCAACAGACAGATTCCATATTTCTGAAAAGCAGTTTGTTATTCACAGTTAAACAAAAAAATGCACCTGCCTGAAATCGGCCTTTTTCATGCACCAGTTTTTTTCTTTTGGAGGATGAGTTATTGTACCAGTGATTGGGAGGAAACAAACAAAATTCAAATGAAAGTTGAATGCATGTGTTTTTAAGTTAGCCCCCAAGCATTTGCATTCTGGTGCGAAGACTGTGGAGACTGCAACTTTCCTGGCAGTGAGCACCTCCAACGAAGGGTATTGTATCCAGTAATTCTGAAGACCATGAAAATGATGAATGTCACTCTGGCACTCTATTTCACACAGTTCGCCAAGCATTTGAACGACCACTGGCTTCAAGCGGCAGAAAACTGCTTGTCACCAACAATACAAACTGCTCTGGAGCTGTGCAGGATGGCCCAGATCGAGCAGAACATCCTCTGTGAGGAAGAGGAAGGACTAGTTTATGGATACAGAATAGCAGATTGAACATAAGTTGCATAATATTGCTTTTATATGTAGTCAGAACTTCAAACGCGTTTTTCTTGAAATGACTTTCTTTTTATCAAATGGTGTGGTAACTTCAAATCTACTGAACCGATTGGCATGATTCTTTGTTTCTAACAAAGCTAACTAAATTGTCTAAGAGTTGTACCACTTTTATTCCGATCCATCAACTATAAATATTTTTACTTTGCTGACAAAGTCGAAAAATCAATGAGAAAACCATATGTTTTTTTCAAATGGCCATCATTTTGTTTCCTATGGTCCAAATAACTTAAGCGAGGTACAACTCCTAAAGAATCTTATATACTTTGCTAAGATCAATTCAATTTTGATTTCAGACAAGCCAGCCGACCTGTGACATACTGCGAATGGAGGTCTACATCGAAATTTTGTTTCCTCCCGCAGCACTTCCACATTTGCTCTTTGACATTTCTAGGCGAAAAAATTCTAGTTTGTAGAGGAAATATCAATAAACATTTGACCAAATTTGACATTGATATAAGTAACACATCCTGAGAAAAAAATTCTCAAAGAACATGCTTTTTTCGGGCCAAAGATAGTAAACCTCCCCTTAATAACATGCCTTATGCTTGCACACTTCCCTTCTACCTCTCACTGCTACTTCCCTTGGGACTTGTTTACTATGTCTCATATTGAGAATGTGATTAAGTTTATATGTAAATATCTTTTTTAATTGTGCCTGTCTGCAACTCAGTGTGTCTTATTTATGGTAAGCAGCCATCCGCCTCTTCCTACACTATTGATATTGCTACCTAGAGTTTCCATTATTTGAGTTTATCAGAAAATCCAGTGAGTCAACGTTTTGTGAATTTTGTTGTATACAGTATGGGAGCACAGCTCAGATAAAGCTGTCTCACCATAATATCAACAGATCTCAGGAGTACGCATGCATGTTACAAGCTTAGACAAGCTTGTGCCTTAGACCTCTCAATTATATTTGTGTTAACCACAACATGAAACTCACTTCTCAATATATTTTCTCCTTAAAACAGTTGTAGATGATAAGAAAGTAACTACAGATAAACAATGTAAGGAAAAGACAGATTTCCACTTACCCCAAAGGTGACATGTTAAGTTGCAGACAGGAGCAGCTAAAATACACTTACCCTATGCCACTCCCAATCCCAACCCATTGCACCAAGATCATATTCCTGTGGAAGACCCAGGTGTAAGACCTGCCCAATCCAGCCACCCAGCAAATCCTATTCCAGTCCTATCACAGGCTTAACCAACACTATCAGAGGCCAGCCCTACTGTGAAAGCATTCATGTCATATACCAACTTTTCTTGAATCACTGCAGAGATTTTTATATTGGTATGACTACCAAACAGCTGTGCACCAGCATGAAAGGCCACTGCACAGAGTAGACCACCATGTGGCATAACACACAGCTCAACATAACATGCTTGGTTTCAATGGCTAATTTTCTACCAAAGCCATTTGCCCTCTGCCGCCAGCTTTTCTGAACTGTCCAGGTGGAAGTTATCCTTACAACACATTCTCCACTCCCAAAGTTACCCTGGCCTCAACTGGCAGTAACATACTGTTTTAGTATGTCCATCCTTCTGACTGGAGGTCTGAGAGACCCGTTCACTTACGTAATAAAATGGAATGCCTACAGCCATCGTAGCAATGTTATCTATTGAATGGCTACCTGTTTTGGTGCTTCAGTACATGGTCTTCAGGCCTTATCTGATGCTGAGGGATTAACTCCAATTCTATACACATTTCGTCAACATCTATGCACTGGTTTTTACAGATTACCTGTCGCAACGATGATGTTCCTTCAGAAGGGACTCAAATATTTGCTTTCTGTGCAAGGATTCTATCAGATTGCCTGTATAGGTACTCTATCTTCCAAAATTGGTTTTATGAAGCCATTAGGCAAATGCATAACTATTCACTTGGTGAGCGGATTTAATTTTCAACTTACTGTTTCAAAGTCTCATTGTTAAAGTATGATGCAACCTACAAACTTGGTGAGAAGAATTTATCTTTAGATGTCTGAAAAGTTAGCTTGAGGCACACATGTGCTTCCTCACACAGGTGGATTACTGACGTGTGAAGCACAGGGTGGAGCTTATGGCTAAGAGCTTTCTGGTGTCACATGGTAGCCGTTTTGCTGTTTTGTTGTCTTGAAGTCATGCCCTTGTACAATCTGGCACTGTTAGCAATGTCACACATAGTGGCAATGGAACTTTTTTATTCATATTTTTGGGCATATTCCTTATGGTGCAGGGGTTAAACACTGCTGTCTCCAAGTTGGTGGAAGTAAACTTACCTTGACAGGCTTCTCGTTGTTCTACATATTTCTAGTAGGTAGGCACAGGGATGATAAAGCATTACAATGAAGAACTTCAGTGCTTCTTACAAATTATTTCAGTTCTGTATCAGTTAACCTGAATAAATGTGTAATCAGTGGTTATAAATGTTGAGCTTGGCAGTGTTAGCTCATATTTGTTCTTCTTGTGGTCTTCAGTCCAGAGATTGGTTTGATGCAGTTCTTCGTGCTACTCTATTCTGTGCAACCTTCTTTATCTCCAAGTAACTACTGAAACCTATGTCCTTTTGAATATGTTTAGTGTATTCATGCCTTGGACTCCCTCTATGATTTTTACCCTCTGCATTTCCCCCCAGTACTAAACTGGTGATCCCTTGATGCCTCAAAATGTGTTCTACCAACTGATCCCTTTTTTTAGTCAGGTTGTGCCAAAAATTCCTCTTCTCTCCAGTTCTATTCAGTACTTCCTCATTAGTTATGTGAGCTACTATATAATCTTCAGCAGTCTTCTGTAGCACCACAGTTCAAAAGCTTCTATTTTCTTCTTGTCTAGACTATTTATCGTCCATGATTCATTTCCATAAACGGCTACACTTCATACAAATACTTTCAGAAAAGACTTCCTGACACTTAAATCTGTACTCAATGTTAGCAAATTTCTCTTCTTCAGAAACACTTTCCTTCCCATTGCCAGTCTACATTTTATATCCTCTCCACTTTGACCATCATCAGTTATATTCCTGCCCCAATAGCAAAACTCATCTACTACTTTAAGTGTCTCATCACCTAATCTAATTCCCCCAGCTTCACTTGATTTAATTTGACTGCATTCCATTACCCTCATTTTCTTTTGTTGATGTTCATCTTATATTTTCTGTCCAGTCTGTTCAACTACTCTTCCAGGTCCTTTGCTGTCTCTGACAGAATTACAATGTCATCGGCAAAACTCAAAGTTTTTATTTCTTCTCCATGGATTTTAATTCCTACTCCAAATTTTTCTTTTGTTTCCTTTACTGCTTGCTCAATATACAGATTGAATAACATTGGGGATAGGGTACAACCCTGTCTCACTCCCTTCCCAACCACTGCTTCCCTTTCATACCCATTGACTCTTATAACTGCCATCTGGTTTCTGTACAAATTGTAAATAGCCTTTCGCTCCCTGTATTTTACCCCTGCCACTTTCAGAATTTGAAAGAGAGTATTCCACTCAACATTGTCAAAAATGTTCAGTAAGTCTACAAATGCTAGAAATGTAGATTTGTCTCTCTTCAATCTATCTTCTAAGATAAGGAGTAAGGTCAGTATGGCCTCACGTGTTCCAACATTTCTACGGAATCCAAACTGATCTTTCCCATGGTTGGCTTCTAACAATTGTTCCATTCATCTGTAAATAATTCTTGTTAGTATTTTGCAGCTGTGATTACTTAAACTGGTAGTTCAGTAAATTTCACACCTGTCAACACCTGCTTTCTTTGTGATTGGAATTATTATATTCTTCTTGAAGTCTGAGGGTATTTCGCCTGTCTCATACATCATGCTCACTGGATGGTAGAGCTTTGTCAGGGCTGGCTCTCCCAAGCTATCAGTAGTACTAATGGAATGTTGTCTAGTCCCAGACCTTGTTTTGATTTAGGTCTTTCAGCGCTCTGTCAAACTCTTCACACAGTATCATATCTACGAGTTCATCCTCATCTATGCCCTCTTCCATTTCCACAACATCGCCCTCGAATACATTGCATTTGTATAGACTATCTACATACTCCTTCCACCTTTCTGCCATCCCTTCTTTGCTTAGAACTGGTTTTCTATCTGAGCTCTTGATATTCATACAGGTGTTTCACATTTCTCCAAAGGTCTCTTTAATTTTCCTGTAGGCAGTATCTGTCTTACCCATAGTGATATATGCCTTACATCCTTACATTTGTCCTCTAGCCATCCCTACTTAGCCATTATGGACTTACTGTCAGTCTCATTTTTGAGATGTTTGTATTCCTTTTTACCTGCTTCATTTACGGCATTTTTATATTTTCTCCTATCATCAATTAAATTCAATATCTCTTCTGTTACCCAAGGATTTCTACTAACCCTCGTCTTTTTACCTACTTGATTCTCTGCCTTCAGTATTTCATCTCTCAAAGCTACCCATTCTTCTTCTACTGTATTTCTTTCCCCCATTTCTGTCACTTATTCCCTAATGCTCTCTCTGAAACTCTCTACAACTTCTGGTTCTTTCAGTTAATCCAGGCCCAATCTCCTTAAATTCCCACCTTTTTGCAATTTCTTCAGTTTTAATCTCTAGTTCATAACCGTCTGCCTCTGGAAATGTCTTACAGTTTAAAACCTGGTTTTTAAATCTGTATCTTGCCACTATATAATCTATCTGAAACCTTCGAGTGTCTCCAGGCCTCTTCCATGTATACAGTCGTCTTTCATGATTCTTAAACCAAGTGTTAGCTATGATTAAGTTATGCTCTGTGTAATATTCTAACAGGTAGCTTCCTCTTTCATTCCTTACATCCATTCCATATTCTCCTACTACTTTTCCTTCCCTTCCTTTTCCTACTACTAAATTTCAGTCCCCCATGACTATCAAATTTTTGGGTCACGTCACTATTTGATTTTTTTTTTTTTTAATTGCATCATACATTTCTTCAATCTCTTCATCACCTGCAGAGCTAGTTAGCGTATAACTTGTACTACTGTGGTAGACATGGGCTTTTGTCTATCTTGGCTACATTATTGCATTCATTGTGCTGTTTGTAGTAGCTTACCCATGCTCCTATCTTTTTATTCATTATTAAATGTACTTCTGTAATACTCCTATTTGATTCTGTATTCAGGTATTCACCTGACCAGAAGTCTCATTCCTCCTGCCACCGAACTTTGCTAAGTCCTACTATATCTAGCTTTAACCTATCCATTTCCCTTTTTAAATTTTCTAACCTACCTGCCTGATTAAGGGATCTGACATTCCACGCTCCCATCCATAGACTGCCTCTTTCAATAAGGTTGATATATTTCATTGAGGGAGAGGGTGGGTGGCAGAACGTGCCCTGTTCTCATTGCCCCATGCATTAGTACTCGTGTTTCACTGATCTGCATTTTTGGCAGCTCTAGCTTCATGTTCATGAGTTTTCATGGTAAGCCACTCCTGTAGCTCTATTTCTTCAAGTTCCAGGATGCTTATCTGCTGTTGCAGTAAAGTAATGTGATAAGGCTCATCTGCGGACGTGGTTTTCTCGTTTCTGCTTAGCGAGGACTTAAATCAGACATGATTACAAAACTGGAACTGAGACTGAACAGATGTACACAAAAAGATATCTCACTCTATTCTTGCTGATGAAAAGATCCCTTGAGGGAAGTTTCCTGGATTTGTTAACTAGCAGAATGCTTTGCAGTGACACTTACCCCACGTGGATGTGGCGATGACTTGCGATGGCAATGGCCTGAGCAGTGACACAGCAGCGGCACCGGCATCAGTGCTGGTGACAGCACTGGAGATGGCTCGGAATGGCATGGTGCTTCCATCAAACTGATGCAGACTGTGGCAGTCCATGAGATGCCAACAACTTTACTCTGCTTTGCTTGGGTGGTGAGGGGGTGTGGCTGATAGCTTACTTGGCACAGTTACTTAGCTGTCCCGACTGACTCCTGTGGCAGGTGCACTCAGCATGCAAACTTATGTTCAAGGACACCAGGCAAACATCCAACACAGGTGGACATGTAATCTGCAATGAGGTACTGCAGGGCACATGTGTGTACCAGCTCATGTGAGTGCACAGGAGAGGTGGAGGTGGGGGTGATCCCACATCATTATACCACTTTTAGGTGGCAGAATGGATTAATGAGCATAAGTGGGCATCCAGGACTGATCCTGTTCATGCTAGTATATGGAATGAAGAATAGAGTTGCCAGAAATGGTGCTTTTTGCTTCTTTTCTATGGGGTACATTTGGTCTACTGTCTGCTATGGCCATGGAGGGAACTGTACATAGTCATGGACAACATTTCACTCTCAATCAGTGGAGTGGGCAGACACATTAGTAGAGTAGGAGGGCTGGTAGACAAGAGAGCAATCTGCTGCTGAGGCCACTGTCTCACCGGTCAGCCTGCACACCACATATGGCCGATCTCTGCTCTCCTATTGTTTGGCTTTCATCCTTCTGAAAGTGTTACTTGCTCAGCAGCCTGTGAATAGTGTCACTAGCTCAGCAGAATCAAGTGTGGGATCGATCCCCAGTGCTGCAGAGCTGCTTATGTAACCTGCATCAGGCCAGTGAGATGCAATGTTAGTCACAAGAAAAAAATTCCGAAATTTGGAAACAAAAATAATGCTCTTTTTTTACCCTTAACACCACATTGGGCTGCACAGTACAATGCTGTTTTACAAAGAAATTATTTGATAATGTGAGGCTAATGCTCCATTTTTCATTCATTCTCATTCTCTGTCACTGCACAAAGTATAGACACTATACACATTTCATGATGTTACAGTACACACACTATCAGCTGATGTCAGGACTTTAGCTGCAGTGTCTGGTTTCCATTTTGTTGACAGCAGCTTCCATTTGCTAGCCTAAAAAGCTCAGTCAGCAACCCTCTATAACAAGTGAAATTTTGAGCTCAGAAAGAGGATAAATTGTTAGTATGATGTACTGCATAGCTTAGCTTATTGTTATTATTATTGCTACTACTACTATTATTATTTCTTTCTTATCTCAGGTGTTATGTCTGGTCAAAAGCAGAAAGTGACGTGGAGCTTGATCAAGCGTGACTTCCTTTTAACTGTACGGTATATGTTATATTGCATTTAGGAACTTTCGGGTAATTGAACATGTATCAGTAATTACGGGTTTCTGTAGTTGTATATATAAGTTTGGATGTAGCTGTATTGCATTGATGTACTGGTGGATATTGTGTGGTATGACTCCTGTAGTTGATAGTATAATTGGTATAATGCCAACTTTATCCTGATGCCACAAGTCCTTGACTTCCTCAGCCAGTTGGATGTATTTTTCAATTTTTCTCCTGTTTTCTTTTGTATATTTGTTGTATTAGGTATGGATATTTCGATTAGTTGTGTTAATTTCTTCTTTTTATTGGTGAGTATGATGTCAGGTTTGTTATGTGGTGTTGTTTTATCTGTTATAATGGTTTTGTTCCAGTATAATTTGTATTCATCATTCTCCAGTACATTTTGTGGAGCATACTTGTATGTGGGAATGTGTTGTTTTATAAGTTTATGTTGTAAGGCAAGCTGTTGATGTATTATTTTTGCTACATTGTCATGTCTCCTGGGGTATTCTGTATTTGCTAGTATTGTACATCCAGTTGTGATGTGATCTACTGTTTCTATTTGTTGTTTGCAAAGTCTGCATTTATCTGTTGTGGTATTGGGATCTTTCATAATATGCTTACTGTAATATCTGGTGTTTATTGTTTGATCCTGTATTGCAATCATGAATCCTTCCGTCTCACTGTATATATTGCCTTTTCTTACCCATGTGTTGGATGCGTCTTGATAGATGTGTGGCTGTGTTAGATGATACGGGTGCTTGCCATGTAGTGTTTTCTTTTTCCACTTTACTTTCTTCATATCTGTTGATGTTATGTGATCTAGAGGGTTGTAGCAGTGGTTATGAAATTGCAGTGGTGTAGCCGATGTATTTATATGAGTGATTGCTTTGTGTATTTTGCTAGTTCCTGCTCGTTCTAGAAAGAATTTTCTTAAATTGTCTACCGGTCCATAATGTAGGTTTTTTTTATGTCGATAAATCCCCTTCCTCCTTCCTTCCTGCTTAATGTGAATCTTTCTGTTGCTGAATGTATGTGATGTATTCTATATTTGTGGCATTGTGTTCGTGTAAGTGTATTGAGTGCTTCATAGGTCTGTGTTACTCCATTTCACTACTCCAAATGAGTAGGTCAATATTGGTATAGCATAAATATTTATAGCTTTTGCCTTGTTTCGTGCTGTCAATTCTGTTTTCAGTATTTTTGTTAGTCTTTGTCTATATTTTTCTTTTAGTTCTTCTTTAATATTTGTATTATCTATTCCTATTTTTTGTCTGTATCCTAGATATTTATAGGCATCTGTTTTTTCCATCGCTTCTATGCAGTCGCTGTGGTTATCCAATATGTAATCTTCTTGTTTAGCGTGTTTTCCCTTGACTATGCTATTTTTCTTACATTTGTCTGTTCCAAAAGCCATATTTATATCATTGCTGAATACTTCTGTTATCTTTAGTAATTGGTTGAGTTGTTGATTTGTTGCTGCCAGTAGTTTTAGATCATCCATGTATAGCAAATGTGTGATTTTGTGTGGGTATGTTCCAGTAATATTGTATCCATAATTTTTATTATTTAGCATGTTGGATAGTGGGTTCAGAGCAAGGCAGAACCAGAAAAGACTTAATGAGTCTCCTTGGTATATTCCACACTTAATCTGTATTGGCTGTGATGTGATATTATTTGAATTTGTTTGGATATTAAGTGTGGTTTTCCAATTTTTCATTACTATGTTTAGGAACTGCATCAATTTGGGATCTACTTTGTATATTTCCAATATTTGTAGTAACCATGAGTGGGGTACACCATCAAAAGCTTTTCGGTAATCAATGTATGTGTAGTGTAGCGACCTTTGTTTAGTTTTAGCTTGATATGTCACCTCTGCATCTATTATCAGTTGCTCTTTACATCCTCGTGCTCCTTTGCAACAGCCTTTTTGTTCTTCATTTATAATTTTGTTCTGTGTTGTATTTGTCATTGATTTCTGTGTAATGACTGAAGTTAATATTTTGTATATTGTTGGTAGGCATGTTATGGGGCGGTATTTAGCTGGGTTTGCTGTGTCTGCTTGATCTTTAGGTTTCATATAAGTTATTCCATGTGTAAGTGAATCAGGGAATGTGTATGGGTCTGCAATGTAACTGTTAAATAATTTAGTTAGATGTGAATGTGTTGAGGTGAACGTCTTTAGCCAGAAATTTGCTATTTTATCTTTTCCAGGGGCTTTCCAATTGTGAGTAGAATTAATTGCTTTGGTGACTTCATGTTCCAAAATTATCACTTCAGGCATTTGTGGTATCATCTTGTATGTGTCTGTTTGTGCTTCTATCTACCATGCATGCCTGTTATGTTGTACCAGGTTTGACCATATGTTGCTCCAGAAGTGTTCCATGTCTGTTATGTTTGGTGGATTGTCTATTTTAATGTGTGTGTTATCTATTGTCTGGTAAAATTTCTTTTGGTTTGTGGTGAATGTTTGGTTTTGTTTCCTTCTATTTTCACTTTTTTAGTATTTTCTAAGTCGTTTGGCCAATGCTTGTAATTTCTGCTTCTTTTCATCTAATTGCTCTATTGCTTCTTGTTGTGAGATCTTACCTAACCTTTTTCGTTTTTTGTCTGATATTTCTTTTCTTATAAATTGTGTTAGCTGTTCAATGTCTTTTCTCAGTTTTTCTATTCTGATCTGTAGCCTGTGTTGCCATGCTGGTTTTGTGGGTTTCTTCTGTGTGTTGGTTGGTTCTGATCTCTGCCTAGTGTTTATATTTAGTATAGTGAGTGCTCCTATATAAACCAGTAATTGTAACTCTTCCATAGTTGTGTTTTCATTTATTTTGTTGTGTATGATTGTGTTGATAGTTTTTATTGTTGTTTCGACTTGTGGGTTATTTGGCGGTCTATGCAAGAATGGTCTAATGTCTGTATTTGTGTCTTTGTATTCTATATATATCAGCTGAAATTTTTCTTCTAAATCTAATATGTGTGTCACTTCGTGTTCTATTTGTACTTGTTGTGGTGGCAGTCTTAAGATTTCGTTTTCCTCTGATTGTTTAATTGATGCGTGTTGTTCTTTGTTTGTTTGCTCTGGGATGTGTGAGTCCATTACTGTATTTTCTTCTTCTTCTGATTGCACGTTATTTTGTTCCAGTATTTGTTTTACTTGTTGTTTGATGTTTTCTAATTCTGACTGGGGTATCCTGTTATTTTTGATTATTACACAGATCTGATCAGCTAGTCGTTGTTCTGTTAAAAATTTTAATTCTGGGTATCTGGTAATAAATGTTGTGTATACTTGTGATCTGTATCCAGTTGTGTTGGTTCCTAGGTTTGTTGCTCGGTAATAACAGAACATGAGGTGTTGATTAACTTCATCTGACCATCTCATCCTCTGTCTTTGTTTTCCTTCTAGGGTGGTTGCAGGAAGCATATCCTGCAAAACACCTCTATTTGGATTTAAATCTTTTTCCAGTTGGCTGGCAGTGTCGTTACCATTGTGGGCGGGCATAGGGTTCAAGCGTCGTCCCCGACCATGACGGCGCTTGTCCGAGGCTTCTTTAGTTGTGTCCTGAACCAACTAATCACACTAAAAGAGGGGTTAGCCCTATTAGTGGTTTGTTCTTTTTGTCGCCTTTTATGACTGGCAGAACATACCGGAGGCCTATTCTTTTCCCGGGCCTCCACGGGGAATGTATTATTATTATTATTATTATTATTATTATTATTATTATTATTTGTCAGCAAAAAATGAAAAGATGTCTCTCCTGCACTTGAATATGAGCCCAGTCAGTTGTGTCACTGTACTGTTGCTTGGAAATGAACATAAACAGTATTACATAAAGCTTTCAAACTATATTCCCATTTATGTCTCCCTTCACTCTGCTAAAACTGCCATAGCTCACAGTAAAACTCAGACACCCTAGGCTAAGATAACTACTTTTATAGTGGTGTGTGACATCATTGTTACTGCATCCACCAAGCCATGCATCTGAATTACAGTTTCTTTTGAATCGAATTTTAATTTGTAAAGTTTTAAATGTCACTGAACTCCAATTTTCAGTGGCTCAAAAGTTCACAACAGTGACTGCAAATACGAGGTGGTTTAACATCAAAAATATTTTAATAATGTTCGGTAAGGAATGAAACTGAGTAGCAATTTAAGAGAAGATCACAAATTATTGAATGTCTGGATTGCACGGCTCAGATTGTAAGAAAGGAGGGCGGTTAGTCTTGCTGTTAATAGAAATGTACTCCAATGCAGCAAGTGAGCAAGAAGAAACTTGCTCACATGCAAGAAGATGAGGAAATGAAATTTATCAACAAGAAATGACTTGAGCTCTTTTTTTGAGATTTTATGGCATTTAAAAAGAGGACTGAAGCTCTCTTAATGAGCTATGAAATACTTTTGATTGCAGGCACATTATATTAGCATTTATGCTTTGAAAATTGTCAAAATTTACATCTAAAACATGTTTTCCCCAATTTTTTTTTATTTTGTAGTCTGAATTTAATTTAAGTTTATCTATTATATTAATGCCAACAGCCTTGCTGCACTGAAGACACAGGTTCCCATCAGATCATCGAAGTTAAGCACTGTCGGGCTTAGCTAGCACTTGGACTGGTGACTGTCTGCATCTGTCAGGTGCTCTTGTCAAGCAGGGTGCACTCAGCCCTTGTGAGGCCAATTGAGGAGCTATTTTATTGAGAATTAATGGCTACGGCCATGAAAGCTGACAATGGTTGGGAGAGCAGTGCGATGACCACTTGCTCCTCCATATCTGCACATCCAGTGATGCCTACCAGCTGAGGATGACATGGTGGTTGGTTGCTACCATTCGGGCTTCTGAGGCCTGTTGGGAGAGAGTTTTTAGTTTTGTTATATGAGGGTCATTCAGTAATTAAAGAGACAAATTGGTCTGGAGAAAAAAGCATTCATTTTTACAAAACAATACTTTTCTACTTTTCAACATAATCCCCTTGAACATTTATGCACTTGTTCCAGTGGGCTACAAGCTTTTTTTATTCCTGCTGCAAAGAAATCTTTATCTTGATGATTGAACCAATTTCCCACAAACGTTTTCACATCCTCCTTGCCCTGGAACCTCTTCCCACGTAATGCCTCCTTCAGTGGACCAAACAAATGGATATCACTAGGTGCCAAATCAGGACTGTAAGGGGGATGAGGCAGTACTTCCAAGCCCATTTTGTTGATGGTTTCACAAGTTGGTTGAGCAATATGAAGAAGTGCATTGTCTTGCTGGAGAATCACATCTATTCTCTGAGATCTGTGACCTCTCTCTGTCATGGGTGGCTTCACCTTGTTTAAAAGCAAATACGAGTAGCATTGGCTGTTCTTTGTATGCTGCTCTTCACGGTAATCACAAAAAAGTAGACCTTCAGCATCCCAAAACATCATCAACATAACTTTTCCTGCTGATGCTTGGGTTTTGAATTTTTTCTTGATAGGCGATTTAGTGTACTTCCACTAAAAGCTTTGTCTTTTTGATTCTGGCTCATAATAGAAACCCAAGTTTCATCACAAGTTAAAATTTTGTTGAGAAAGTGCTCACCCTCTCTTTCATAATATTCGTTTAGCTCTGTGCACATGCTCAATCTTGTTTCCTTGTGTAGCTGTGTCAACTCCTTTGGGACCAGTCTTGCACATGTTTTGCGGTACTTCAGCTTGTTATAGATAATGTTATGAACTGTACCAGTACTAACTTCAACCTTATCAACTATTATTTCCACAATCACATGGCGGTTGGCATGAATAATTGCATCAATTCGACTTTCAAGTGAGGGAGTTGAAACTGCAACTGGCCGGCCAGAACGATGTTCATCAGTCACTGAGTCATCAGCATTTTTGAACTGCTCTACCCACTTGTAAAAATTTGCATGATTCATATGACCTTCATCATAAACTTTGGACATTATTCAGTATATATTCACTAGTTTCTTGCCTTCAGCAAATAAAAAACGAATAACAGAACATTGTTCAACTAATGTGGGCGTTTCAAGTGAAATGTATTTTTGAGGTTATAAACAAAACAATGTTGATATGTTAGCTGATCAGGGCTCATCCCAGTGATGCCATCTTAAAGCCATAAAAGCACCATACTTGCCCTACTAGCAGTCTTTTCCCCAGACAAATTTGCCTCTTTAATTATTGAATGACCCTTGTATTAATGAGTCACTATAGTAAATACAAAAATGTGTCACAACACTGACCACTATAAATCAGATTAATAACATAAATATGTATTTCCAGGAAGCATACAGAAGGCCGGCATCCCAGCACTAGATTTAATCTTAAGCTATGCAAGTGTGCTAAGGCAGCTTTGTGGCTGGCAGAAAAACTCAGAGCAGGAAACAATCTTCCCTCCGAATGTCGATTTGTAGTGGCTACAGGATCACTAGCATGCTTCTCTGTAGCTGTTCTCGCAGAAGCTCTATTTGATCGGTAAGTATCATTATGTTATGAGTTCTTGACACACTGATTCTCTGAATGACACATTGTGTCCTACACAACTTCTTCATGACAAATATATGTAAATATTTTATTTGCTTGTAGATACAGAGAGAATATTATTTTGTGATCCAACAGAATTAACTGAAGAAAAATGTACTATGCAGGAAACAACACATGTGAGGCATGCTTTGATCACAACATTTGTTCTGGCCCATTCCTTATGTGGTGTATGGGTTGTATCTGAAATAGACAAATTAGTAGCAACTGTGGAAAGACGTTCAAGAAAACTGTTGTTCCGTGTAGAACTTCAGAATGACATGTCAGCACCATCTGCACAAACTCAGCAAACAAACAGCAGTGCGTTGGTTGACTAGTTCAGATTCAGATAGTGATGGTGAGCATCAGAACTGCAAGTAGCTATTCCAGATTGTGTGTATATGTTGGAGCGGTTGATCTTGTGAAGCATTCTTTTTTTTTTTTTGTGAAGCTTTGTTATATTTTTTGGTGTATGCAAACTTGTCCAAAAGTCCGTCTTAGAGTTCTGAAAGTACCCGCCAGTTGCACGGAGATCGTCAGCATCTACGTCTACATCTACACACTGCAAACCACTGTGAGACACATTGCAGAGGGTCCATCCCATTGTAAAAGTTTTTAGGGTTTCTTCCTGTTCCATTCACATGAAGAACGGCTGTTTGAATGCCTCTGAGCATGCAGTAATTATTCTAACCATATCTTCATGATCCCTATGTGGGCAATACACAAGGGTTGTAGATATTCCTAGAGTAATCATTTAAAGACAGTTCTCGAAACTTTGCTAATATAATTTCTTGTTATATTGTATGTAGAGCTGCAAATCTCTTAAACAGGTACTGTGTTTCTGTTTCTGACAGGTTGGAGTTAACAGGTTTTGTAAAGAGTGCAATGGAGTATCTGAGACCATTCTGTACAAATAACTCCAGTAAAATCGATATGTCACTCATGTCTCCCAAAGAAGTAGCATCCATCATAAAATCTTTAATATCTAAGTATTCTAGTAGTTATGATAAAATATCAATGAAGTTGATCAAAGAGTGCTCATGCAAGTTGAGTTCTGTCCTAAGTTACTTTTGTAATCAATCTCTTATCAGCAGAACATTTCCAGACTGGCTGAAATATACTGAAGATAAATCTCATTACAAGAAGGGGCATAAAGAGATACATCAAACTATTGACCAATTTCACTTTTCACAGATTTTTCAAACGTATTTGAAAAGGTTGTATTCGAGTGCCTTGGTAACAATCTGGCCACAAATAATGTATAGTCCAAGCCACAGTTGGATTTCTTAAGAGTTCAGATATAGAGAAAGCAATTTACACATACAGTGTCATGTATGTAATTCATTAGATAATAAATTAGAGGCTACTGACAATTTCTGTCACCTTTATAAAGACTTTGACTGTGTGACCATAGATTTCTCATAAGTAAATTAAACTATTATGGTGTCATTGGCAATGTGCAAAATGGTACGAGTCTTATCTATCTAACAGGAAAGAAACAATCTACTCACCAAGTGGCAGCAGAACACTCACATAAAAGTTGGTGTATTGGCAAGGTATTGGAGCCAGGGGCTCCTTCTTCAATCAGAATGGTCGAAGGGGCAGGAAGAAGAGTGAAGAAGAGGGCTAGAAAGGGATAGAGAGGTCTAGGAAAAGGGGTAGATTTCAGAAAAGTCACCTAGAACTGCATGATAAGAAGGAAAGACCAATTGTTGGTGACTGAATCAGATGAGATGCAGAGACAAAAAAAAATCTCATGCGATGCAGTCCCCAATAATCAGTTTTTCCTTCTCATTCCGTACAGTAAGTCTCCTCTGACCCACGGTTCTGGGTGACTTTCCCAGAATATACAACTTTTCCTAGACCTCTCCAGCCTATTTTCTTCACCCTTCAACCCCTGTGCCTGAAGACGAGAGCCACTGGCTCCGAAACCTTGCCAGTTACAACTGCCTTTTATGTGCATGTTCTGCCGCCGCTTGGTGTGTAGATTTTTTATCTACCCAATTAAATAATTTATGATGATGTAAATAAAATAGAAAGAAACTTCCACATGGAAAAAATATATTAAAAACAAAGATTCCAAGACTTACCAAGCGGGAAAGCGCCGGCAGACAGGCACATGAACAAAACACACAAACACACACACAGAATTACGAGCTTTCGCAACTGGCAGTTGCTTCGTCAGGAAAGAGGGAAGGAGAGGGAAAAATGAAAGGATGTGGGTTTTAAGGGAGAGGGTAAGGAGTCATTCCAATCCTGGGAGCGGAAAGACTTCCCTTAGGGGAAAAAAAGGACAGGTGTACACTCGCGCACACACACACACACACACACACACACACACACACACACACACACATCCATCTGCACATACACATACATGTGCGGATGGATATGTGTGTGTGTGTGTGTGTGTGTGTGTGTGTGTGTGTGTGTGTGTGTGCGAGTGTACACCTGTCCTTTTTTTCCCCTAAGGGAAGTCTTTCCGCTCCCGGGATTGGAAAGACTCCTTACCCTCTCCCTTAAAACCCACATCCTTTCATTTTTCCCTCTCTTTCCCTCTTTCCTGACGAAGCAACTGCCAGTTGCGAAAGCTCGTAATTCTGTGTGTGTGTTTGTGTGTTTTGTTCATGTGCCTGTCTGCCGGCGCTTTCCAGCTTGGTAAGTCTTGGAATCTTTGTTTTTAATACAATTAAATAATTTTGTCAATAGTTGATTGTTTTCATTGTTATAAAAGGAAACAAAGGGTGTCATAGCAAGATACCAGTGCAATAAACAGTAGGTCGTCATCTGATTGGGAGTTAATTACATGTGGTGTTCCTCAAGGTTCCTTCTTGGGTCTGTTGCTTTTTCTTTTGTACATTAATGATCTCTCGTCTGTTACAATGCCACATGATAAGTTTGTTTTGTTTGCAGATGATACCAACATTGCAATAAGTAGGAAGTCAAGTACAGATTTAGAAATAACTGCCATCAAATAGATGGTTTAAAGCTAATTCACTGTCATTACACTTTGGAAAGTCTCACTATATGCAGTTCAAAACATGTAAGAGATTTCCTTCTAGCATGTGTATAACATATGAAGACATGCAAATTGAAGATGTTGACAATGTTAAATTTCTGGGATTTACACTTGATAATAAATTCAGTTGGGAAGGGCATACCACAGAACTGCTGAAAGCCTTAAAAAGTTTGTATTTTCAATGCGAATGATCTGAGATGTAGGAGACATAAATATAAAAAACCTTGCATACTTTGCTTACTCTCATTCTCTTATGTCATAAAGGCTCTTATTATGGGGTAACCTGTCAAACGAAGCAAACGATTTTAGTGTGAAAAAGCGTGTAATAAGAGTATTTGTTCTCCAATTAAATTTGTTGCAAGTAAGATATCTCTATTTCTAACCAATAGCTCAATACATTTGTGGTTGTTCCTGATATGCAGAGTGGCAGCGATCATTAAATAACACACCAACATACATTAATACAACTTTATTATGCGAGAATATTTACAACGTCTTATACAGTCGGCAGCAGAAAACAGAATGGAAAGCAATATGGCGGCGCACAGTAGGTCCGCATGGGTCAGAGAGCCTGCTATGGCAGAGATAAATAACTTGTAGAGTCAATAGTCGCCACTGAGCCCCCCTCCCCCTTTCACTCTCCCCACCTCCTCCCCCCCCCCCCCCCCCCCCCACCTTGCAGTGCAGAGCACAGTGGTGTGTCCTGTTCCAGCCTGGTTGGGGTGGGTCACTTGATACATAGAACACTTGGGAGTAGGTGTAGCAAGCATAACTGAAGCTAGAACATAATAACTGTGCCAACGGGGTGGAACCACCGGTCGTCCGGCCCGTGATATAGGCTGCAAGGGGGGAGGAAGGGGGGGAGGTGTGGTGGGCCCGTCCAAATCATGATAGGATTCCTGGGAAGGAGGGCAGGTGTGGTGTATGTCGGGGTCACTTGCAGAGTGTTCCTGCAAGGTCCACGCAGGTTTCACCCGGTGGAGTGAAAGAGTTACTGGTTTGCCGTTGTCAAGTATCAACAGTGTGGAAGGGCCTCTGGACAGGACTTTAAACGGACCAGTGTAGGGTGGCTGCAGTGTTGTCCATACTGTGTCATCACGTAACATGATAAATTCACATGTGGCCAGTTCCTTATGCATGAACACATGAGGCTGACAGTGGGCAGAGGGCAAGGGAGGTTTGATGAGCGCGATGTGCCCTCGGACACTCTCGACAAGTGCTGGGAGCTCGGAAGAGCTTGGTAGCATCGTATCCTCAACAAATTCGGCTAGTAATACCAGAGGCTCCCCATAAAGGATCTCGACAACGGAGGCTTGCAAGTCCTTTTTGTGTGCTGTGCGGAGGCGTAGCAAAACCCAGGGGAGTGAGTCAGACCACTGGCCACTGTGGCACATTAGTGTGGCTTTAAGCGTGCGGTGCCAGTGCTCCACAAGTCCATTGGTCTGGGGGTGATAAGCGGTTGTGTGAAACTTCGTGGCGCCACAGTATGAACAGAGGGAGGTGAGCAGCTGTGATTCAAACTGCCTACCTTGGTCAGTGGTCGGTGAGGTAGGGCTTCCGAATCGGGAAATCCAAGTGGTAACGAAGACCCGAGCCACAGACTCATCCGAAATATCTTCCAAAGGGACTGCCTCAACCCTTCTAGTGACCCTACCAATAACAGACAGGATATATCAAAAGCTCTTGGAGGGAGAGAGGGGACCTACAATATCAATATGGGCATGTCATAGACGTCCTTTATGTAGTCGAAAATGCCTGGCGGAGGAAGTGCATGGCGGCCCACTTTAGCTCTCTGACTCGGTACGTAGGCGCGAGCCCACATCCTACAATCATGTTTAACACTGGGTCGGATTTACCTTTCCCTGACCAATCTGATGGAGGCTTTGGTGCCTGGGTGAGCTAGATTGTGGAGTGCATCAAAAACAGAGTGGCGGAGAGCTGTGGGTACGAGAGGGCAGGGGCTACCAGTGGAAACATCACACCAGACCGGTTCTGTGGTGCCGGGGAATGCACATTGTTACAGTTGGAGGGAAGAGGTTGTGTCTTGTTGCAAGGCACGAATATCGGGGTCTTCGGTTTGCCGGCAGGCCAGGTCGGTAAGGTTAAGTAGGGTAGTGATGATGTTGATGTGAGACAGGTAGCCAGCGACTACATTGTCAGCGCCTCAGATATATTGTGCATCAGTGGAATATTAGGATATGAAATCTATATGGCGGAAGCATAGTGGGAGGAGATCGCGTGAAGGGTTGCGGATTGCATTTGCCAAGGGTCTGTGATCTGTATAAATCGTGAACGGGCGACCCTCGATATCAGCTCTGAAATATTTGACCGCCTCGTACAGGGCGAGGAGTTCACAGTCAAAGGCGGACCATTGGGACTGGGATTTAGTTAACCTCTTGGAGAAGAAACGGAGGGATTGGGGGGTATCCAATACATGTTGCTGAAGGACCGCGCCAATTGCAGTGTCACTCACATCAGCTGTAATAGAAATCGGTGCATCAGGAGCACAGGAGCAGGGTCAGTGAGTGTGACAGCTTCAGAGAGGGCGGTTTTGAGATTTTTGAATGAATCGGCCATCTCCAGTGTCCAAACAAGTTTGCGTTTGCCTGTAGTATCCTTACCTGCCAGAGCGTCGGTCAGGGGGATCTGGATAGACGCAGCATGGGGGAGGTGGCGCCTGTAGAAGTTCACCATACCTAGAAAACAGCGAAGTTCAGCGAAGTCCTCTGGGGAAGTGAGGCTAAGTATGAGTTCAACCTGAGAGGAGGTAGGGCGGACACCCTTGGCCATGACTATGTGACCTAAGAAGGTGACCTCAGGACTGCTAAGCTGCGACTTCTCATGGTTGATACCCACTCCATTAGCAGCAGGCAGTGCAAGCACTCTGGAAAGATGGAGAGTGTGTACCTCAGGTGAGGGGGAGAAAATCAGAATATCATCTAAATAGGCATAGGCGAAAGTGAGGTCAATCAACAGTGTGTCGATGAAGTGTTGCCCTGTCTGTGTGGCGTTTTTGAGACCATTTGGCATGGAACAGTACTCGAAGAGGCCAAATGGAGTAATTATGGCTGTCTTGGGGATGACGTTGGGGAACATGGAAATCTGATGATATGCTTAGCTACAATGGAGAACGGAAAAGATCTGGGAACCATGCAACATCTGGGTAAAACCTTGAATGTGGGGGATAGGGTAGTTATCGATGGTAGTGCATGTGTTAAGAGCACGGTAGTCACCACAGAGGCAGAAAGTACCGTCCTCCTTTGGCACGAGATGGACTGGTGACGACCAGTTACTATCAGATTGACGGAGAATGTTGGAATCCAAAAGATCTTTAACAATGTCTTTAGCACGGCGAAGTTTCTGCGCATTTAGGCGGCGCGCCTTATGCCGCACAGGGTGTCCTTCAGTTGCATTTATTCTGTGGCACGTGCCATTGGCAATTGCACGCAAAAAAGTGGGAGAAGCAGACGGGGTAGTGGTAGGAAGGGTGGGGGCAGGGGAGGTTGGGACAGGAGGGTCAGGGGAAGGGGGGTAGTGGCACGGGGGGTAGTGGGAAAGGGAGGGTAGGGGCAGAGAGGGTAGGGGCAGATGGGGGAAGGGCAGAGGGGGTAGGGGCAGATGGGGGATGGGCAGAGGCTGGCCGAAACGTTAATGGGATCACAGCTGCAGAACAATGACCAGGTTGAGGAGGAGGGTCCACGATTGCAAGAGTGGGTGTGCGGAGCTGCAGAGTCTGCTGTTATGTCTGCAACAGTTGTGCATAGACTTTGTCGATGCGAACACGCAGGTTGGTCTTCTGAGTGCACAATGCATCCACGTCTGAACGCTCGTGCAAGAAACCTGAGAGAGCAGAAGAAAGGTTTGCAGCAAGTGACATCCACTCTGAAAGGGCAGAGTGTGAACAGTTGTGACACACCAGGAACACTCCAACCGGAGACGTGAGTCAGACAGCCGGCTTGCAGATTAGGGGAGAGGGCATAGTGATGAAGAAAATCGAGGCCCAGTACAGGTGCATCAACTTCCATGACGTAAAATGTCCAGGTGAAAACCTGATCTGGGGCAAATTTAAGCAGGAGATGTGAGGAACATAGCACCAGAATTGGGGAATTGTTAGTAGTTATCAGTGGTGGTGCAGATAAGGGATCTGTGTTAGGGGCGAGGGAGGATGGGATAACACTAATGTCGACTCCAGTATCCGCTAGAAAATGAAGTTCGGTGTTGGTGTCCTCGACGAAGAGGCGCAAAGCAGATGACAGTGCAGCAGGCGTCGGATGAGTTGCTGGTAGGCACCGTGAGGCAGCGTGGTGGGACGTGGCACCTAGCCGTGCCCGCCATAAGCATTTGGGAGAGCACACAGGGGTTTGAAGTTGTGAGCCGTGTCACCAAAGTTAGCGTGGAACCAGCAATAAGGAGAGCCTGCTTGTGGTGCAGGAGCATGGTTGGGCAGTGAGGCGCCGGAGTGTACTCAGGTGCTCGCTTGGCCATCTCCGGTGATCTTTGGGGCGGCAACGTAAAAGTAGGTAGTGCAGTCGGGCGACCACGTGGTGACGGGGTCATTGCTTGCGCTGACAGCAAGATGCATCTCTTGCCACGGCCACGGGTAGGCTTGGCTTCTGTTACTGCATAATGCGTGGGGGCGGCAGATGCTGGACTCGAATGCTGGAGGTACCAGTGTTCGAATGCATGGTCGGCGATGCGCAGGCGTGCTTCAAGGGGCTCAGAGACATGGGACAATAGCTGCAGTTGTAGCTTAGAAGGAAGTTTAAGTAGCCAGATTGTCCAAAGCGCGACATCTGGTAGAAAGTCTCTGTCCACAAGGGCGCGTAAGTGGTGCCACAGCTGTGACGGGGTACGGTCATCGATGTGTTCCTCATGGATAATGCGTTGGATTGACTCAGCAAGCAGACTGGATAAGCGTTCAATGATACAAGCTTTAGCAAATTCGTACTTATTCTGCATGGGAGGCGAAAGCAGTAGGTCACTAATAAGATCTGTGTGATCATGCAGGTGACTAAGGAGGCACACATATCAGGTTATGTCATCTAGGACACCATGAATGTCCAACATTTTATCCAGTAATGCAAACCATGTCTTAGGGTTCTCCGTTTGTAGGGCTGGCAGTTTTGGGAATCTGCTAGGCGTGAGGTACTGAGGAATGGTCAGTGCAGCAAACACACTCCTTGGAGGTGCACACGGTGTAGCAGTGTAGAGTGATGCCAAATCAGGATCAGTAGCAGGAGACTGGCACAAAGTAGCTGTACTAATCTGGTTATTAGGGACAAAACCACATGATTTACATGCAGCAGGAAGAGAATTTAGTCTTGACATGTGAGTTCAATTGCATAGTGTAGGCAGGTACAGTTGCTGGGGCCTCGGCTGGGGGGGGGGGGGGGGGCATGGTTGGGTGCGGAAGACTCTCCAGTACCATGGAAACAGGTACAGTTCGAACTGGTGAGCACGTGCCCGGTGTTTGCCAAGTGAAAGAACCCGGCGCGGAGAAACGTGGACCGGTGCGGCTGGGGTAGCCGGTGCTGCCGCGGGTGCGGGCGGTAGGCACGTGGGAGTTATTAACAATGGGTGCAGGAGTGTAGCGGGTGCGGTTGAAACTGACATGGCAGAGATGGATGAAACCATCGGGAAAATCTGTGGAAGACGAACAGGAGTCGGGTTGGCGCGCGGTGCGGAAGGCGCGTCTGCATCATACCTGAGCGGTTGTAAGATGTCCATGGAGAGTTGCATAGTCTACGGCTGTAGAGCAGGCGTCATGTGTGGGTGTAGCAGATGAGCAGGAATGGCAGGCTCTGGCAGTGCTAGGGCGTCGATAAGCAGAATGCAGTCCGATGGTCGTGAGGCAGCCATAGGCACGGGACACATGCTGTGGCGGCGTAGCGGGAACCGTTGAGGTTATCTCGGGGCCACATAGGTTAAAATCCGGTTGACAGCAGAGTTCACTTTGGCACTGAAACTGCGGCATGATTTCCGGTATGGGTTCATTTTTCACTTTGAAAGGCTGCGTCTGAGAAGTCAGATCAGAGGGACTGAACGGTTGTTGAAACATTGTTTGTAGCACAATACAAATCACTGTTAATAGCACTTGTGAATCGAATTAAAACAGATCGGGGTCACCAATGTGGTTATTCCTGATACACAGAGTGGCAGCGATCATTAAATAACACACCAACATACATTAATACAACTTTATTATGTGAGAATATTTACAACGTCTTATACAGTCAGCAGCACAAAACAGAATCGAAAGCAATATGGCGGCGCACAGTAGGTCTGCATGGGTCAGAGAGCCTGCAATGGCAGAGATATATCACTCGTAGAGTTGATAGTTGCCACACATTGATACTATACTAGGAATAACAACAGTCTAAATAAGGACCTAAAATCACTTACCTTGTTCCAAAATGGGGGTCCAATATTCAGGAACACACATTTTCAATAAATTTCCAGCAACCATTAATAACTTGGTTTTTAGGTAAAGTACATTTTAAACAGAGCTTGAAAGACTTTTTCGTAGACAACTCCTTATACTCTATGATGAATATCTTAACAAGGACTGTTAACTGTTTTAAGGTAAAACATTCTGTTATATTTCAGTTTTGACAGCACTTTGTCACAACAGTCAAGATTAGGTATTTTGTGTCTGATAAATTGTTTAAAAGTGCATAACTGTGTTCTTTCTGACAGTGTATTAATTTTGTAAATGTTGCCACTTCCAGTTTACTGTAATGCACTTGCCTGTTTTGACAATCTCCTGATAAATGATCAGGGTAGTGAGTATTATAGTCAAATGTTTTTCTTTTTTTTTTGTTATACTTTCTGACTTGTTCTACAACCATGAGAATCATCTCATTTTTGAGTCTGTGGAATGAGGACTGAATCTAATCTAATAGTTTACATCTACCTTCAAGAGTCTTTCAGTTCAATTCCTTTAGCATCTCTGCGAAACTCTCCCATTGGTTAAACAAACCAGTGACGAATTGTGCTGCCCTTCTTTGTATACACTCAATATCCCCTGTTAGTCCTATATGGTATGGCTCCCACACACAGGACCAATATTCTAGAACCAGTCACACTAGTGATTTGTAAGCAATCTGCTTTGTAGATTGTTGCACTTCCCCAGTATTCTACCAATAACTGAAGTCTACCATCTGCTTTTCCCATGACTGAATCTATATGATTATTCCATTTCGTATCCCTACACAGAGTTACACCCAGGTATTTGTATGAGTTGGATGATTCCAGCAGTGGCTCATTGATATTATAGTCATAGGACAAAATGTTTTTCCATTCTGTGAAGCACAAAATTTTACATTTCTGAACATTTAGATCAAGTTTCCAACATAAGCGCCACTTTGAACTCTTATCAAGACCTGACTGAATATTTATGCACCTTCTTTCAGATAGTACTTCATTATAAATAACTACATCCTCAGCAAAAATCCAGATTTTACTATTAATGTTGTCTGCAAGGCCACTAATATATAACATGAACAACAAGGGTCTCAACACACGTCCCTGGTGCTCACCTGAAGTTACTTGTACACCTGATGATGACTCTCCATCCAAGATAACATGCTGTGCCCCCTCTACCAAAACGTTCTCAGTCCAGTCACAAATTTCACTTGTTACCCCATATGATCGTACTTTTGACATAAGCATAGGTGTGGTACTGAGTCAAATGCTTTTCAGTAATCAAGAAATGCAGCACCTACCAGATATGCAGGGTGTGTGGTGTACAATAAGTGTAACACAAATTATTATTCTCACCTTCTTCCATCAATACAAAACAGCTTCTGATAAGTATATGAACAATATTTTATGACTTTTTTTTTATTTCAGGGAACCAATAACTAACAAAGAGTCCTACAGATATTTCACACAGGACACTGCAAGTGTACACACCACCAATGCATGTATGTGAATACTATGAAACGTCTGCATCTATATGTACATCTACATTCTGCAAACCACTCTTTAAGTGCAAGGTAGAGGGTATGTCCAATCGTAACAGCTGTGAGGGCATTTTGCTGTTCCATTCACACATGGATCTAAGGAAGGATGTTTAAATGCCTCTGAGCACTCTGTAATTAATTTAATATTTACCTTATGATCCCTATGATCTTATATTCCTAGAGTCGTTATTTGAAGCTGGTTCTTCAAAATTTGTAAGTCCATTTGGTATGGTCCCATACACTTGAGCAATAGCCTAGGATGGGCCACATCAGTCATTTGTCAGCAGTCTCCTTTGTAGACTAATTGCATGTCCCTTGTATTCTACCAATAAACTGAAGTCTACCACCTGCTTTACCCATGACTGAGGCCATGTGATCATTCCACTTAATATCCATAAAACATGTTACACCCAGGTATTTGTGAGAGTTAAGCAGTTTCAACTGTGACTCATTGATATTTTAGTTACAGGATACAGTTTTTTTCCTTTTTTATGAAGTACACAGTTCTACATTTCATTGATGATATAGTTCAGAATTCTTCCCCATAATCAGTTTCCTAACTACCTTGGCATCATACTAGATTACACCCTGTCTTTAGAAAATACTTGGAAGCAATGACAGCTAAATCCAACATATGCAACAATATCCTGCATAAATTGTGTGGCAGGAGGTTGGGGGCATATGCTTCCACAACAAGAGGGTTTACAAAGAGTAGTCTATTGCATGGCCCTTTACTTACCCCACATTTACCATGAATCTCTCACCCAGCACAAGATCCCAAGTGACTAGAAGAAAGCAAAAGTGACTTCAGTTTATAAGAAGGGTAAAAGTACGGACCCGTAAAATTACAGACCAGTATGTTTAACATTGGTTTTCTGCAGAATCCTTGAACATATTCTGAGTTCAAATGTAATAAATTTCTTGTAGACTTCTGTCCTTGAATCAGCATGATTTTAGAAAGCATCACTCATCCAAAACTCAACTTGCCCTTTTCTCATGTAATTTACTGTGAACTATAGATGGAGGGCAACAGGCATATTTTATATACCTAGATTTCTGAAAAGCATTTGACACAGTGCCCCACTGCAGATTGTTAATGAAGGTACAAGCATATGGAATAGGTTCCCAGAGTTTTGATTGTCCCAAAGTCTTCTTAAGTAATAGAACTCAGTACATTGTCCTTGACGGTGAGTGTTCATCAGAGACAAGGGTATTGTTAGGAGTACCCCAGAGAAGTGTGAGAGGACTACTAATATTTTCTATATATATAAATGATCTGACAGACATGGAGAGCAGCAATCTGTGGTTGTTTCATGATGGCCTTATGGTGTGTGGGAAGGTGTCAAAGCTGAATGATTACAGGAGAATACAAGATGACTTAGACAAAATTTATAGCTGGTGTGATGAATGGGACCTAACTCTAAATGCAGGAAAGTGTAAGGTAAGTTAATGAGGATGAGTAGGAAAAAGAAGCCCATAATGATAAGATACACCATTAGTAATGTACTGCTTAACATAGTCTTGCCATTTAAATGTCTGGGTGGAACACTGCAGATCAATGTGAAACGGAACAAGCATATGAGGATTATGATAGGAAAGATGAATAGTTACCTTTGGTTTATTGAGAGAATTTTAGAAAAGTGTGGTCCATCTGTAAAGGAGATCACATATAGGATCCTTGTGCAATCTATTCTGGAGTACTGTTTGAGTGTTTGGGATCCACACAAGGTCAGATTAAAGGAAGACATCACAGAAATTCAGAGGCAGGCAGGTTAATTTCATTTATCTTTCTGTTACTTTTCTTATTGTCCATTTTGATATTCTTTTTATAGCTGACTTTTAACTTTTATTCAACTGCTCATCTTAATGTACAATTTATTGTTCCTCTTACTGGCTCCTCTCACAGCCTATGTTTGCTGGTTGTTTTACAGTCTATTGTATCACACATTGTGCTGTTTTTTTACTGCATGTTTTATATCTATTTTATAACTAATTGTACATAAAACGTGATGTATTTGTTTTCTGAGCTTCTTAGCTGGAGTAGTTTGACTATCTGATGCACCATAAATGTTCAAGTGCTTGTGCCAAATGATAAATGAAATACAGGACCTTTGCCTTTTGTGGGAAAGTGCTCTACCAACTGAGCCACCCAAGCATGACTCATGACCCATCCTCACAGCTTTATTGCCACCATGACATTGTCTCCTACCTTCAGTCTTCTGCCTTCAGTCCAGCACACAATTTTAATCCACCAGTAAGTTTCATATCAGCAGACAGTCTGCTGCTGAGTCTAAATCTCATTCTGAATAAAGAAACTAATTCACAGTTCCAGTGTCAACTGTTCTGTGAATTTCACATACTCTAGTAAATGCAGCCATTGCCAGTTAATGTCCAGCTCAACAGCAATAGTGCCAGAAGCCACTGACCACCAATGTGAAGTGTTAAAAGGTCTGCCCCACAGCATGGGTAGTAGTTGGAGCCTGCCTGCACATTGTTGATTTCCTTTCAACGTTAGATATGGAACTTGTGTCATTGATGTAACTCCTTGTGTAAAGAGGTGAGTTCATATTGTCTTCACAGAATAGTTGTAATCACAGATACTGTAATCTATTGGAGCAGTTTTGCTCTACCAGTGTTTTAAATGACTAATTGCTTGTGCCTGCAGGTTCTTCTTCATGTGATTAATTGGTATTCAATGTGTGTGTGTGGGGGAGGGGGGGGGGGAGGGGGGCTTTTGGGAGGAGTCTTGTTTATTCTTCAGCCTTCAGCCTTCAGCCTCTATTCACAGACCATGTTGGGGCCATCAAAATGAAGTAAAGCAACACTAAATATAACTCACACACAGACATACCAATAGTCATTGTTTTAATTAGACACCCAATATTGGCTGGGAATAAATGTGAATATAAATCACACTAGCTGTGATACATTTTGTAACAGATGTAACAGACCAAGGTGGTATGGAACCACTTGTCTTCATACCATTCCTGATGCTGATTGTTTTTTCCTGATCAGTTTTCATTATTATTGCATGTAAGTAGTTAAATAATATGACTAAATTGTTATCCATGCAGTATTTCACTAAAATTCATTATTCACATTATAATTTACAATCTGCCGACTACAACAGTGTAAATAGTCCGTGTAGAAACAATTTATTTAAAGAAATATTCATAATTTATTATACCTGCAGGCCATATGCACATCAAAATCTAGTACTACTTTAGTAGTAGTACTCTTTTAGCAGCAACGTAGTTTATATGAAAACTCTGATTCTCCTATTTCTAGTAACCATTTTACTTTTTATGAAAACTTAATATTCCAAAATTTATTCAGGTTCAATTGAAGAGAAATAAAAACAAATTCTACCATGTTGTGTACATCATATAATAACAGTTCATTATAATCAACAAACACACAAAGAATATTAAAGAATAAAGAAATTCAACAAGGAAGATGGATTTGAAACAGATCAGAAGTTACAATTTTATGTTGATTATTAGAGTTCAGTTTCAGAAATGAATGTTGATGCACAATATTCAAATGGAGGAGTATTGTGGATGTAAAAGTAATGCCATTAACAAGTGAGAATTTTATTCCTAGGTTATCACTGGAAGGTATGAGATATATGAGGGACAACTTACATTATTAATTTTTTGTTTGTTGCAGGTATATGCCTGCAGTACTGGTATGCCCTGAAATCAGTGTGCCATAGTACTATAACATACTGATAGAGAAGCCAAATAAATCTGTTCAGTCCACTGATAAATTGGAGTATTTGTTATACCTTCAAGTTGAACAAATACACTTCAAGGACAACACAATACATGTAAGTCACAGATCAAGTAAACATAATAAGACGTGTATACATTTTAACAGTCAAACCATAACTGAGTCTGAGTCTAGCCGCCACTGGCTGGCTGGTCGCTTAGGTGGGGCTGCTGCTGCATGGCTGGCATACAGCGCCGCATGTAGAGGATGTGCGTAACTGCGCAGCGGCACTTTGAAAGATCGGTGAGTCACAACACTTTTCCCTCCTTTGACGTTTTTGCACAGGTCTTGATGGAGGTGACCTGTAGATTGCTAATGTCCATAGGTGTTGTTTGACTGGCCGTAAAGTTTTGAGGAGGAGGCTTCCCGTACGGACTGAAGTGCCCCCGATGATAACGGGTTGAGATGACAGGAGACGTTAGGGTCAAATTTGCTGGGGCCCCGTGCACCAATCTGCCCGTTGCAGCAAGTCTGGTTGTTGTAACAGGAGACATGGACGATGTACCCGCGTCCGTAGGAGGAGGAGGCAAGTAGAGTTGCTCTGGCAGATGATGGTCATCTGGTTCCTGCCTGGGCACGTCTCCTGTTGGTGTCAGTTATTGTGCTGGCACCAATATGATGGTGAGAGGACTGCGTTGTGAGTAATGAGAAATTCCAGGATCCCAAGTGTCAGGTAGAGCCGAAGGTGGCGTAGCAGCATCCGGAACAGGCATTGCCAACACATGAGGCCAAAGCTGGTCCAAATGACGCACTGCAAACACCCATGTCCATCGGGATTTCATACATGTGTTGGCCACGGTGTCGTAAGATGTGGCCAAGACTCCATTTTGGCTGCCTGCCATATCCCCGTACCCATACAAGGTCGCCGGCGGTGAATCGGCCAAGCAAAGGCACCCGCGGCCATGAGGTGGAAGGCCGCAGAAGATGAAGTAGCGTATGGGGCTGTCGGCCATGTAAGAGCTCAGCCGGGCTGTGGTCGCCCATGGGGGTGAAATGGTAAGAAGGCAGAAATTGGAGAAGTGCATCATCAGCAGCAGAAGAAGTCAGGAGTTTCCTCATCTGAGCCTTAAGTGTGTGGACCAGTCGTTCAGCTTCACTGTTTGACTAGGGATGGAATGGAGGGACCGTGACATACGTGGCACCATGACGGGCACAAAAATCTGCACAATCGTAAGAGAAAAATTGGGGACCATTATCAGTAACAAGAGTAGAGGGAAGGCCTTCCAAAGAGAAAATATGAGCTAGAGCATTGGTGTTTGCCGCAGTGGTAGGCAACGCACAACGGACAATGAAAGGAAAGTTAGAGTAGGCATCAATAACGAGAAGCTAATAAGTACCTAAAACAGGTCCCACTAAGTCAGCTTGAATACGCTCCCAGGACTTCTCAGGCTGCTTCTCAGATGAAGGCCTGTGATGCACAAAGGCTGCAGGCAGTGGCGATGTGTGCGATTTCAGAGTCAATGCTGGGCCAGTACACATGACAGCGCACCAGAGATTTTGTGTGAAAGACACCCCAGTGCCCTTGATGAAGGGGGCGGAAGACCGAAGCCCGCAAAGATGCAGGTACCACAACACGCGGCGAAGCATTTTTGGTGGAAAGGAAGATAACACCATTCCTAGCCGTAAGGTGGTAACGCAAAGTGTAGTAGTTCCGCAACAGATCAGAAGTCTTAGCGGACGGACGATCTGGCCAACCCTTCTGAATACAGCGTAAAACCTGGGAGAGGGTAGGGTTAGAACTCGTAGCAGCTGCCAGCCGGTCCCCGGTGATGGAGAACCCGTCCACAATCCGCTGCTCGGCAGCATCCAGGTGGAAACACAAAAGTTTGTCCCTGTCGAATGCTAGAACAGGACCCATGGGAAGGCGAGACAGTGCATCAGCATTTGCATGTTGAGCCCTTGGCTGGAAATGAATCTCATAATTGAAACGAGACAAGTAAAGAGCCCAACACTGGAGGCGTTGTGCAGCCTTGTCGGGAAGTGATGTTTATGGATGAAACAAGAAAACAAGTGGTTTGTGATCCGTAACAAGATGAAATTTGGATCCATGGAGAAAAACACTAAAGTTATGAAGAGCATAAATAATGGCCAAAGCTTCTTTTTCAATTTGAGAATACTTGTGTAGGGCATCCATGAGCATTTTGGAGGCATAAGCAATGGGTTGTTCAGAACCGTCAGAAAAACAGTGCGCAAGGACTGCACCAACCCTGTATTGAGAGGCGTCTGTGGCAAGAAAAGATGTTGGCCAGGTCGATAAGTAGCCAGGCACAGGGCCTGTTTCAGCATAGTCTTCAATTTCTGGAAACCGCATTGGATGACGTGGACCAGTGAAAAGGCACATTTTTATGCAACAGGCAATGCAATGGCTGAGCCACTGAAGCAGCAGACAGTAAAAACCTATGATAGTATGCTATTTTCCCCAAGAAGGCCTGCAGTTCCTTAACAGATGTAGAGTGAGGAAGGGCATCGATTGCAACGACAGTTTGCTGAAGTGGACAAATACCATCCCGAAAGAGTTGAAACCCCAAGTACGTGATAGGTGCCTGAAAAAATTTTGATTTCTGAAGATTACACTTAAGACCGCAGTCTGTAAGACATGAAAAAGCGTGCGGAGATTTTGAAGATGTTCTTCAGTTGTGGAGCCAGTGACAACAATGTTGTCCAGGTAATTTATACACCCAGGGACAGTGAGGAATAATTGTTGCAAGAATCGCTGAAAGAGAGCAGGGGCGCTGGCAGCCCTGAATGGCAATCGTTGGTATTGATAGAGGCCAAAAGCTGTGTTAAGGACCAGAAACTGATGGGAAGCAGCATCGAGAGGAAGTTGATGATAAGCTTCTGACAGATCAAGTTTAGAAAAATACTGGCCTCCAGCAAGTTTAGTGAACAATTCTTCAGGTCGAGGCATAGGGCAAGTGTCGATAAGGCATTGAGCATTGACAGTGGCTTTGAAATCGCCACAGATACTTACATCACGATTTGGCTTAGCAATGACAATGACAGAGGAGGACCACTCACTGGAAGTAACAGGAAGCAAGACCCCTGAAGTAGTGAGACAATCCAGCTCCCGTTTGACCTGATCACAAAGGTCCACCGGAATGAGCTGAGCCCGAAAAAACTTAGGCTGAGCAGTGGGTTTGAGCGTGATATGAGCTTCAAAGAAAAAAGGGACGAAAATGTCATTGACAAGGAATCCAACTGAGCATAAGGAATAGAATCAGAGATGATATTGACAGAGTCATCTATGGAGAACCCAAAAACGCGAAAGGCATTGAAACCAAAAAGATTCTCCGTGTTACTATGGTCGACCACAAATATGGGAACAGTGCTAACAACAGATTTGTAAGATACCTCAGCATCAAATTGTCCCAAGAGAGAAATCTTCTGTTTATTGTAAGTCCGTAATTGCCTAGTGACAGGTGACACGATTGAAGAACCCAATTGAAGATATGTCTGATAATTGATGATAGTGGCAGCAGAACCAGTATCCGCCTGCAAGCAAACATCTCGACCAAGTATTTGGACAGTGAGGAATAACTTCCCTGAAAGGGAAGAAGTACAATTGACAGACAACACAGAATCAAAATCAGTGCCATGTTCATGAACATCATGCATGTGGTCGGATTAGCAAACGGATGACATATGACCTTTTTTTTTGCATTTGTGACACACGGCCCAACGTTGTGGACAATCCTCTCGTGAATGTTTCATAAAACACTACGGACATGAAGAAAGTTGCCGTGGGGTTTGCTGCAGTTTCTTAGAGGGTTGTTTACCGTTAGGCCAAGGCTGCGCTTGGGAGCATACGGCGGTCACATTGGCTGGCGGGGACACACCACACGCTTTGCCAACAGTGCACAGAGGTTGTATTTCCCTGACGTCACCGCATGACTCTATTTGTGCTCCAGCAGCGCAAGAAATTTCAAAAGACTGAGTGATGGCTAGGATTTCATGTAGAGTCAGATTTGCCAACTGAATAGCATGTTGCCTAACATCTTTGTCGGACACCGACCCGATAATAGTATCCCGTACTATGGAATCGGCGTAGGATTCTGTGTGAACTTCAGTAAGAAATTGACACTTTTGACTGAGGCCATGAAGTTCATCATCCCAAGCGTGATAGGATTGATTTGCTTGTTTTTGACAATGATAAAAGGCAACATGAGAGGCTACCACATGCATATGCTTTTGAAAATAGACGGACAGAAGTGAGCACATATCAGCAAAGGCCAAAGATGCAGGATCTTTCAAAGGAGCCAATTGTGACAACAACCGATACATTTGAGGTGAAATCCATGAAAGGAACAGAGACTTACATGTTTGGTTGTCCGCGACATGAAATGCCAAGAAGTGCTGTCGAAGATGTTTTTCGTAATCAGACCAGTCTTCCACCATCTTGTCATAAGGAGGAAAAGGAAGTAGAGACGACGACGAGAGACACCCCACATTTGATGCCACGACAAAATCACGAATCGCATTTGTGAGAAGTGTTTGCTGTTCAATGAGACTTTGCTATAGTTGCTCTAAAGTAGCCATGGAAACATGTGGGTCAACGATGAAAAATAAGAATTCACTACCTCGTCGCCAATTGTTATAACTTCAAGTTGAACAAATATAACTGAGTCCGAGTCCAGTGGCCGCTGGCTGGCTGGCCACTAAGGTGGCGCTACTGCTGCATGGCTGGCAGACAGTGCAGCACGTAGAGGACACGTGTAACTGTGCGGTGGCACTTTGAAAGATTAGCAAGTCACAACAGCATTGTGTGGCAAATCATTTTTGGCACCAGGGCAATCTTTGCAGCAGCAACATGTCAGTCCAAATAAAGAAGTAAATATCCTGGTCTGACACAGCTCCAACATTTCTGTTTCTACCAAAAATGAATTAGCAGACAATACTCCACTTTATCAGTGGGCTTCACCAATTTATTTGGCTCCTGTAGACAGCATGCTATACTACTGTGGTACACTGATTTCACTGTATACCAGTACTGTGGGCATGAACCTACAAACAAACAAATAGTACATAAATAGTGCAACAGAGACTGTCTTTTATTTTGAACCTTATGACTCTCGTGACATTTTTAAATTGACAAAATGAACATCACTGTGATGAGTGCAGTTGCACTCAGTGGAGGGACTGATGATGGTGTGGGATAGAGAGCCCAGTGGGAACACTGGTGCTTGTAAGGAATGCCTTATTCTGCCTTGGTACATGCTTTGTTGTGCTTCAGTGGGGCAAAATGCACCTCACTCTGTTGACTCAGGCTGGCACAGAGGTACAGGTGGCAGCTTTTGCCCTAATGAGAGGGTGCTATGTAGGCACCCTGTATTGCTGACAGCAGGCAGTGGTCTGTGTGGGCTGTGGTCTTGATGTCAGTGGCACAGTACCTCTCTGTGGCAACAAGCACAATCATGTCTCGAAACCATGGCTGCTCCCGGCAACGTCCAGTCTGGCATGGCCCAGTTGTCATGGTGGTACTACTAGACTCTGGCAAAAGGAAGTGCTCTGCCTCAAAACACAGTACTCCAAAAGAGGATGGACAAGTTTAGTGTAGACAGTCTCTTTAGTAGATATGTTGCATATTCCATGTGCTCTCCCAATAAAATGCAGTTTTTGTTTTTTCTTTCCAGTTTAAGTTGTATGTAATTGCAATTTATAGGTATTTAGTTGAATTTATGGTCTTTATATTTGATTGATCTATCATGTAACTGAAGTTTAATGGATTCCTTTTAGCACTCATGTGGATGACCTCACACTTTTTATTATTTAGGGTCAATAGCCAATTTTTGCACCATACAGACATCTTATTTAAATCATTCTGCAATTTCTTTTGATCTCCTGATGACTGCATTAGATGATAAATCACAGCATGATCTACAAACAACCTGAGTTGGCTGCTCAGATTGTCTCCTAAATCTTTTATATAGATAAGGAACATCAGAGAGCCCATGATTATCCCTGGATTGGATTTCTGAATGTTTTATTGTTTCAGATACATAAAAACTAGGCAAAGCAAAATGAGAGTCACTATGGTGCCAGGAACTGTGACACTCAAGGTCATGGTTACCTGATATTGGCCATCCTAATACTGCTGTGATCTGCCTCTCCTGTGTGGCTATCATCTGATAGTGAATAGTCCATGCTTGGTTACCAAGTTTCATTTCTACATCTAAATCTACACCTATATGCTGCAAACCACTGTAATGTGTATGGCAGAGGGTAAGTCCCACTGTACCAGTTATTAGGATTTCTTCTCATTCCATTCACATATGCAGCACAAGAAGAATGATTGTTTGAATGTCTCTATGCATACATTAATTATTCTAATCTTATCTTCACAATCCCTATGTGAGTGATACATCGGGAATTGTAGTACGTTCTTAGAGTCATCATTTAAAGCCAGTTTACAGAGGTAATGTTCTGTCTGGACAACATCTCTAGAGGTTCATCTGACCAAAACAGCTATGTCTGTGTTAAATTCAACAAAGTAACCTCTGTCATTTATCTGATAAATAAAACATAGGCTACATGATATCACAGACTCACAGAGGTGCCCAGGGTTACTTTAATGTTGGTGAAGTTTTTAATAAAGATACTGATATGTCTTATTTTTATAGTACAAGGCGCATTTGGAAAGTCCGTGCAAAGTTTGAGAGATGGCACCACCGGTGTGTATCAAGGTCATGTTTAGTTAGTAGCATCTTTGGAAAGGATGCACACCAAGTTTCAGCCATATTGGTCTATCTCTTTGTGTTTGGTATTCGTGTGAATCAAGGAACTCGAGTGGTTGTCAAAAAATATACGAAAAAGAATTTCGTGTGGTGATTAAACATTACTTTATGAAAGGCAAAACGTCCAGGAGACTAAAGAGAAGCTTGATAAAAATTAGGGTGACTCTGCACCTTCTATTAGAGCAGTTTACAAGTGGTTTCAAAATTTTCCGAGTGGCCATATGGGCTGAAGTGATGCTAAACATTCTTGATGCCCTGTGAGGGTTACAACTCGTTGATAAAATCCATGATATGGTGATGGTTGACAGAAGAGTTAAGGTGTGTAAGATTGCTAGTGCTGTGAGCATCTCAAATGAATGGGTACATAATATTTTGCAGGAACATTTGGATGTGAGAAAGCTATCCGCAAGACGGGTTCTGCGATTGCTCGCGCTTGACCTAAAACTGAATCGTGTGAAGTGTTGCAAGGATGGTTTGCAGCTGTTCACAAAGAATCTGCAGGACTTTAAGCTTCATTTCGTCACTGTGGATGAAACATGGATACATTGCTATACTCCTGAGGCCAAACAACAATCTAAACAATGGGTTACCAAGGAAGAATCTGCGCCAAAAAATGCAAAGACCATTCCTTCGGCTGAAGAGGTTATGGTGACTGTCTTTTGGGATTCACAGGGGATAATCCTCATTGACTATCTAGAAAAGGGTAAAACTATTACAGATGCATATTATTCATTGTTATTGGACCATTTGAAAACCGAGCTGCAAGAAAAACACCGGCAGTTCGACCACAAAAAAGTCCTTTTGCCTCACGACAATGCATCAGCACACACCTCAGCAATTGTGGTTTCAAATCCCCCCTATTCTCCAGACTTGGCTCCCTTGGACTGCTATTTGTTCCCCAATTTGAAGAAATGGCTGGCGGTACAAAGATTTTATTCAAACAAGGAGGTGATTGCAGCAACTAATAGGTATTTTGCAGACTTGGGCAATTCATATTATTCGGAAGGAATCAACAAATTAGAACAGCATTGGACAAAGTGTATAAGTCCAAAAGGAGACTATATCAAAAAATAAAAAAGGTTTACCCCAAACACGTAAGTAGTTTTTACTTTTTCATAGACTTTTCAAATGCCCCTCCTATGTTGCCTTTTGTATTGAGGACTTTCGGATATCATAAGGTGGATCAAGATGGAGCTATCTACATGAGGGGTAAAGGCTCTGGTGTTTGTGAAGCTGTAAAACTTGTTGACGGTTTGATTGTATATTATCGCAAATAAAGAAGCCTGATTCCCAAACACTACACAGTGATCTTAAGAAAAGCTGAGAAGCACCTCCCAGGAATATCTTGGATGCTCTCTGTGTGATGCACTCCTGTGCATCTATGTGAGTTGTGGCTACTATACTGAGTTATAAAGCAGTGAAATTTGTGTGTCATTGCCCACAGCTGGTAAAGACGCAAGTTTCAAAGCATCTGAATTCTGATGCTGATAAGGGATAAGATAAGGTCACACTCAGCTATATAAGTGTTGACCATTTCTAGTTGCACTGTCAGTCTGGATTGGGTTGCCGCACAGACGACTGCTTTGAATGACTCACAATATGCATTATGATAGGCGTGTTCAGTGCTCACGTGCTACTGTTTACAAACACACTGATAATGCTGAAATCAGTACCGAAGCCGTGGATAAAAATAAAGTGAAAGTGAAAGGATTTGCTTCTCATGCTGTCCTTGATGGTCCTTGTGTTTTTGCAGGTGGCATTTTGAATTTTACCCTCATAAAGAATGATAAATTTGGTCATGTTTCTGGATGTCTTACCATGACTATTGTTCACTGTGGAGGTATTGATAGTATTTCTGGCTTTGAAAGTTTTAATAATCTTGATGTCATTACTTACCATCCTTTTAATGCTGGTTAAGTTTTTAATGAGGATCTTGGTATGTCTTATTTTTGTTGTACGATGCCTTTCATATTGTGGAGTCATAGATGTCATAAGGTAGATCAAGATAACAACAATCCACTGCTTTGTAATTCGAAATATCTTGCTCCCATGAGCTTTCTCTCCTAATAGCAATTAGCAACCATTACTGTGCAATCATATACTGAGTATACATGATGCAAACCTACTCTATGAAAATACACTTTTGTGCAATCACTACTTTTTGGTATGAATGCTCCCTGCTTTGCCCCAGAACAGGTGCATAATGCAGGTGTTTCCACCCATCACAGACTCATGGCTGGGCATATGGTTACCATAGAGTTCTGACATTGTTGAAGCTCACCTTCCATCATGACCATGTATCAGTTCTCATTTTCTCCCACTAATAATACCCCCTCTTCTCTTACTTGCACAAATCTCCCAACTTACATGAGCTTCATTGAAGAGGTGTGCAGTGTGTATTGTTGTTGTTGTTGTGGTCTTCAGTCCTGAGACTGGTTTGATGCAGCTCTCCATACTACTGTATCCTGTGCAAGCTTCTTCATCTCCCAGTATCTACTGGAACCTACATCCTTCTGAATCTGCTTAGTGTATTCATCTCTTGGTCTCCCTCTATGATTTTTACCCTCCACGCTGCCCTCCAATACTAAATTCGTGATCCCTTGATGCCTCAGAACATGTCCTACCAACCGATCCCTTCTTCTGGTCAAGTTGTGCCACAAACTTCTCTTCTCCCCAATCCTATTCAATACTTCCTCATTAGTTATGTGATCTACCCATCTAATCTTCAGCGTTCTTCTGTAGCACCACATTTCAGAAGCTTCTATTCTCTTCTTGTCCAAACTATCGTCCATGGCTACACTCCATACAAATACTTTCAGAAAAAACTTCCTGATACTTAAAACTATACTCGATGTTAACAAATTTCTCTTCTTCAGAAACGCTTTCCTTGCCATTGCCAGTCTACATTTTATATCCTCTCTGCTTCGACCATCATCAGTTATTTTGCTCCCCAAATAGCAAAACTCCTTTACTACTTTAAGTGCTTCATTTCCTAATCTAATTCCCTCAGTATCACCCGACTTAATTCGACTACATTCCATTATCCTCGTTTTGCTTTTGTTAATGTTAATGTTATATCCTCCTTTCAAGACATTGTCCATTCCATTCAACTGCTCTTCCAAGTCCTTTGCTGTCTCTGACAGAATTACAATGTCATCAGCGAACCTCAAAGTTTTTATTTCTTCTCCATGGATTTCTTTTGTTTCCTTTACTGCTTGCTCAATATACAGATTGAATAACATCGGGGAGAGGCTACAACCCTGTCTCACTCCCTTACCAACCACTGCTTCCCTTTCATGTCCCTCGACTCTTATAACTGCCATCTGATTTCTGTACAAATTGTAAATAGCCTTTCGCTCCCTGTATTTTACCCCTGCCACCTTTAGAATTTGAAAGAGAATATTCCAGTCAACATTGTCAAAAGCTTTCTCTAAGTCTACATATGCTAGAAATGTAGGTTTACCTTTCCTTAATCTATTTTCTAAGATAAGTCATAGGGTCAGTATTGCCTCACGTGTTCCAACATTTCTATGGAATCCAAACTGATCTTCCTCAAAGGACGGATTCTACCAGTTTTTCCATTCGTCTGTAAAGAATTCGCGTTAGTATTTTGCAGCTGTGACTTATTAAACTGATAGTTCGGTAATTTTCACATCTGTCAACACCTGATTACTTTGGGATTAGTATTACTATATTCTTCTTGAAATACCCTCTTCTGAGGGTATTTCGCCTTCCTCATACATTTTGCTAACCAGTTGGTAGAGTTTTGTCAGGACTGGCTCTCCCAAGGCTGTCAGTAGTTCTAATGGAATGTTGTCTACTCCGGGGTCATTGTTTCGACTCAGGTCTTTCAGTGCTCTGTCAAACTCTTCACGCAGTATCGTATCCCCCATTTGATCTTCATCTACCTCTTTTTCCATTTCCATAATAGTGTCCTCAAGTACATCGCCCCTGTGTAGACCTTCTATATACTCCTTTCACCTTTCTGCTTTCCCTTCTTTGCTTAGGACTGGGTTTCCGTCTGAGCTCTTGATATTCACACAAGTGGCTCTCCTTTCTCCAAAGTTTTTTTTTTTTTTTTTTTTTAATTTTCCTGTAGGCAGTATCTATCTTGCCCCTAGTGAGATAACCCTCTACATCCTTACATCTGTCCTCTAGCCATCCCTGCTTAGCCATTTTGCACTTCCTGTCAATCTCATTTTTGAGACGTTTGTATTCCTTTTTGCCTGCTTCTTTTACTGGATTTTTATATTTTCTCCTTTCATCAGTTAAATTCAACATTTCTTCTGTTACCCAAGGATTTCTACCAGCCCTCGTCTTTTTACCTACTTGATTCTCTGCTGCCTGCACTACTTCATCCCTCAGAGCTACCCATTCTTCTTCTGTTGTATTTCTTTCCCCCATTCCTGTCAATGGTTCCCTTATGCTCTCCCTGAAACTCTGTACAACCTCTGATTCTTTCAGTTTATCCAGGTCCCATCTCCTTAAATTCACACCTTTTTGCAGTTTCTTCAGTTTTAATCTACAGTTCATAACCAATATATTGTGGTTAAAATCCACATCTGCCCCTGGAAATGTTTTACAATTTAAAACCTGGTTCCTAAATCTCTGTCTTACCATTATATAATCTATCTGATACCTTTTAGTATCTCCAGGGTTCTTCCATGTATACAACCTTCTTTCATGATTCTTAAACCAAGTGTTAGCTATGATTAAGTTGTGCTCTGTGCAAAATTCTCTTTCATTTCTTAGCCCCAATCCATATTTACCTACTATATTTCCTTCTCTCCCTTTTCCTACACTGGAATTCCAGTCACCCATGACTATTAAATTTTCGTCTCCCTTCACTAAATGAATAATTTCTTTTATTTGATCATACATTTCTTCAATTTCTTCGTCATCTGTAGAGCTAGTAGGCATATAAACTTGTACTACTGTAGTAGGTGTGGACTTCGTATCTGTCTTGGCCACAATAATGCGTTCACTATGCTGTTTGTAGTAGCTTACCCGCATTCGTATTTTCCTATTCATTATTAAACCTACTTCTGCATTACCCCTATTTAATTTTCTGTTTATAACCCTGTAGTAACCTGACCAGAAGTCTTGTTCCTCCTACCACCGAACTTCACTAATTCCCACTATATTTAACTTTAACCTATCCATTTCTCTTTTTAAATTTTCTAACCTACCTGCCCGATTAAGAGGTCTGACACTCCACGCCAGTTTTCTTTCTCCTGATAATGACCTCCTCTTGAGTAGTCCCCGCCCAGAGATCTGAATGGGGGACTATTTTACATCCGGAATATTTTATCCAAGAGGACGCCATCATCATTTAATCATACAGTAAAGCTGCATGCCCTCGGGAAAAATTACGGCCGTAGCTTCCCATTGCTTTCAGCCGTTCGTAGTACCAGCACAGCAAGGCTGTTTTGGTTATTGTTACAAGGCCAGATCAGTCAATCATCCAGACTGTTGCCCTTGCAACTACTGAAAAGGCTGTTGCCCCTCTTCAGGAACCACACGTTTGTCTTGCCTCTCAACAGATACCTCTCTATTGTGGTTGTACCTACGGTACGGCTATCTGTATCGCTGAGGCACCCAAGCCTCCCCACCAATGGCAAGGTCCATGGTTCATGGGGGGGTGGGGGGGGTGTAACATTTGAATAATGCATTCTTGTTTGCTATTGGAAACCTCATTGATACATACAACCATGCACTGTCAGTTGTCATAAGCACAGTTGCTTCATGGTAGTAGAATGGTAAGTTGTGGCTGCTCAGCTCCACTACCAACTGTAATCCTGGCTGTAGTTCTCCTTGTATTGTTCTCAATCAAATCTGGTACTGTTCAGGGACAATCAGACCATGCTTAACTGTCCATGTAGTGCCTTATGAATGGCTTCCTGCAAGTTCATCAACTCCACTCTTGCATCCCATATACTGTCCACTAGTGACTGCAACAATCTTTTGGGGATTATTCTTCCATCTGATACTTGCACCCAAGCTTGAACTGCCTCAAATCTTGGTTTGGACAAGACTCTGCCATAATCCACAACTTCATTAGGTAGCTGTTGAAGCATGCATATATTGTTCATCATGCCGCTCTCCAAGTTTGTACTCTACATGGAATGCCACTTCATAGTTGCTTTATTCACCTTGACTAAATCCCTGGTGGTTCCTGCTGTTTTGTTCAATTCACTCATGTCACTTGCATCAGCAGTCCCAAATTGAGACTTTAGTATTCTCCTTCGGCATCTATCCACCCCCCTTTTCATCCTCCTTGACTCATGTGGCACCACACCTGTCACTTCCTGCATCTGCTACCTCAGTTTTGCATATTCCCTGAGCAGCTTCCTAGTCCCTTGAACACCTCTCTAAGCACTCCATTACTATCTGCTAATAGTTGCACCCTTGAAAACACATCCTCCAGTCTCCTGGTCTCGTTTCACAATTCCCATTCATTAACTAATAAATCCAATGGCCATCTGTGGCTAGATAATACTATGTTTCATTGCCAGAAAAACAGAATTCCTCCACCAAGGTGATGATCTTGGAGGGCTCCTATTCCATCCATTGTGAAGGGAACAACACTGCCAAAATTAGCATTTTTATTCTCTCGCCATATGGCAATCTGATATTTGGGACCATTACCACCTCCCCTCCCCTCAGAAGGCTTGGCTCTGTGAATCGCATGTCATATCAAACTAAAGACTATTCCTATAAACATATAACCTTATCTGAAATAACTTCAATAACCTATACAAGACACCAAAGGAAAACTACCCAAAATCACAAAAACACAAAATATGTCTACTGCTTCCTTGGCCTCCATGTAAACTGAGCCTTAGTTACATGGACCCCTTCTTCCTATTTATCACATTTTTGGTCCGTTTTTCTTTTCTCCTTCCTCAGCTTCATTAATACCTCTCATGGAATTGCTTCAGGCATACCCTTCAAATACCTAACAAAATCACCATTGGGCTTTGAATTGAGGTAATGTCCCCACTTACTTTATTGCCTCATCTTACCTCTCCAAGGACTTAATATATGCTTGCTGGACCCTACTCCACACTTCCCTCACCTTTCTTGCAAATTCCATGACTGACTCTCCATTCCTGCTTCCTTTCTATCTAAACATATCAAAAGGCGAAGGCATCACCATACACCACCTTGAATGGTGACAACCCTGTGCTAGAGTACACTTGGAGCTATATGCACTTATCACTATATAGGATAAATATACATTTCAATTCAAATGGTGTACATTCATGTAATAACTAAGCATCCTCCCAATTTTCTAATGAACTCGTTCTGGCATTCTGTTAGCTTGAGGATGAGGTGGATTAGTTTCTAACATTTTTACATTTAATAACTAAAACAACTCTTTCATCAGGCCTGAGATGAAGTTCATCTCTTGGTACTTTATTATTGTCTCTGGTACCCCAAACTTCAGTATCCACCTATTAACTAATGCTTATTAGACTGTGACTGCCTGTTGGTACAGCATCACCTCCATCTCAGTGTTATGAGAAAAATGGTCTATTATGGTCAGCAAAAAATGGTTACCTGCTGGTGTTTGATTGAATGGTTCTGACATGTCCACCCAAATGAGACTAAACTGTTCTGTTGCTTCTAGCAACCTCTGCAATAGTATCTGCTTCCGATTCAAATCCACGGACTGCACACATTCTACACAATTTCTGAGATGCTTATGAACATAATTTTTCCTTCCCTTCCACAAGTACTTTTCTGGCAGTCTTCAGTTGGTCATCCCTCATTCCTCATGGCCCAATAAGATAATATCATGCATTCCACTTCTTGCTTCAGCTCTGCTGGCAAAACCACTTGTGGTCATAATTTGTTTTCTCTATATAATTATCTGTCATACATGCTAAGGTGCTTGTTATATTGTTTATATTCCTCATCAATGCTGTGTGGTGTTTACTATTCAGTGAGGTTCTGACCCAGTGCTTGTACTACTGCTATTTTCCTGTTTAACTTGTTGATATTTCTGCTGTGTTGTTTGAACAAAACATGGCCAGGGACAAAGCATCACAGGCACAAAGATGCTAGCTGGTGCCAGTGCCATAGCGACTTGCCACTTCCACGAATTCCACCAGCACCATGGTGGCACTGAGGATGAAGATATTGACTCTGCCTCAGCCAATTGTCAGCTGAATACAATGCACCAATGACCAATGATTCGATATTTCTAGATTTCCAAAAAGCATTTGGCTTGGTACCTCATTGCAGACTGTTAAAGAAAATATGTGCATAAGGAATAGGCTCCCAGATATGTGACTGTCTCAAAGGCTTCTCAAGTAATAGAACCCAGCATGTTGTCCTTGGTAACGAGTGTTCATCAGGACAGGGGTAACATCAAGAGTGCCCCAGGGAAGTGTGATATGACCAATGCTATTTTATGCATATATAAATATTTTAGCAGACAGGGTTAGTATACCATCCAATAAATGCTGCTGGCCTATTTTTTTTAATCTGAACAGCATTCTTCTATACTGATAATATCCCCAAGGTGATGAAAATGCAGCTTCCACACTGTTCTCTGTAGCCACTTGTAACTGATGGTACCGCTCCTCAAGTACTGCCCAAAATTATCAATCATTTCTATGATGTTCAGAACTGGGTAAGCATGTGTCACAATTTTATTACTTAAATGGCAATAGTCACAACAGAATCAGATTTCTTTGAACTGTCTGTAGACTTCTTTGGTACAATTATAATTCTCCTCCCCACAGGTGCTACTACTGTCTTCTATTATACCATCAGTCAGTTGTTGATTAATAAATTCCTCCAGAATTGGTTGCAGAGATTGTGATATTCTGTACGGTTTCCAGTATACTGATTCATTTCCTGTTGGAATCCTGTGTTATGTCACTGATGTAGCAGGTAATGGCCCTTGCAGAAGAATGAGGTACTGAAATTCTAGCAGTAATCCTCCACCTGTGTTCTTTCTGTCTCCTCCAAATGACTTAATTTTCACAAAGTGCAGTCCTAGCAGAGTCTTGTGCCCTCTTGAAACCTACACCACTGGGACAGCAATCTTCCTCATCTGAAATCTCCAATGTAGCCAACAGTGTTCCCTTCAACAACTTAACCTCCTCATCACAAAAACTATCCACACTGATGGGTACTACCTGGCCTCCGACTCTCTCTTGTGTGCGTACAGTACTACATATCCTCAAACAACATGCTGGATCCAATACCTCACTATCCTACAGCAGTTCCACTGTACATGACATATGTCTCAATAAGTCAGGCCCCAGATCCATCCATAGTGACCTTACAGCGCCACTCGACACACAGTCATGTGAATTAAGCCTTACTGTCATTGTCTGATGTTTAGCTGGATTGCTCCATACTGGATGCTCCTTATGACAGATTGACATTGACAATACCTTCCTGTACCCAGAATGTTTTTCAATTAAGCTTCACTATATGTTTTCAAGGACAGTTATTGCATGATGTCGACCCAGAAAATCTAACCCTAGGAACGTGATGTACCCCTCACTTACATGAGACACCACTTCCACACATTGTCTAGACTGAGTTGTCTCAAATGAAAAATTTATCATTACTGACCACAATGGCCATATATCACTATCTCATGCACCACCCAACTTGTAACATGGTGGGTTCTATTGCCTCCTACTTACTCACACTCCTGAGTTCACCAACACATGTTCCCCTGTGTCAAATATAACTTTATATGACCTATCACCTACAACAGCCACTATGGCACAATCCACCTCCACATTTGTTTTTACTGCATTTTATCTTTACTGGGAACCCCTTCCAGTGACTCTGGGGTACTCTCTGAAGTTTGAAATGTACTTCTTACCCCACAAACCACCCCTCCCATTACCCTTATAAAATCATTGGGAGCCCATGCCATCCATATTACCCCTCTGTGGTAGATAGCATTGTCTCTGGACAAGCCCTGTACATCCACAATTAAAACATTTTACATTTGAGATGGACATATGTCTCCAATCATGTGCCCATGTGATCATGTCCTGTTGACGTATCAGTTTCCTCATACTCCAGCCCTAACCTAACTCATGCATGGAGATTGTTAGGCACCCCATTGTGCAGCTTCCTTGACATCTCTGGTTTTAAATCTCTTAGGAAAGCCTCAACCACACATTGCTTGACTTCCTGAAGCAATACTTGCAACACTTCGTGTACCTCCTCACTCCATGTTAACTCATAAGCACGTACATTACACTGGGGTGACAAAAGACATAGGCTATCTCCTAATATCACTTCAGACTTCTTTCTGCCTGGCCTAGTGCAACAAGTCAATCTGGCATAAACTTAATATGTCATTGGAAGTCACCTACAGAAGTATTAAGTCATACTGCCTTTATAGCCATCTATAATTGCAAAACAGTTGCCAGTGCCAGATTTGTGCATAAACGGACCTCTCGATTACATCCCATAAATTGAGGGGGCTCATGTCAGGCAGTCTTGGTGGCCAAATCGTTTACATGAATTGTCTGGAATGTTCTTCAAACCAGTCATGAACAATTGTGCCCCATGTCTGGGAACATGAAGTCCATGAATGGCTGCAGATAGTCTCCAAGTAGCCAGATATAACTGTATACTGACAGTGATCGATTAGTTAGACCAGAGGACTCACTCCATTACATGTAAACACAGCCCACACCATTATGGACCCGCCACCAACTTGCTCAGTGTCTTGTTCATAACTTGGGGCCATACCTCCATGACGTCTGTGCTATATTCAAACCCTACCATTAATTCTTACCAACTAAAATCAGGCTCGTCTGACCCTACCATGATTTTCTAGTAATCTGGGGTCCAACCAATATGGTCACAAGCCCAGGAGATGGGCTGCAGTTAATGGCGAGGTGTTACCAAAGGCATTCACATTGGTCATCTGCTGCCATAGTCCATTAATGCCAAATTTTGCCACATTGTTCTAATGGATGCATTCATTGTATGTCCCACATTAATTTCTTTTGTTATTTCACGCATTCTTGCTTTTCTGTTCACACTGACAACTTTACGCAAATGCCACTGCCCTTGGTCATTAAGTGAAGGCCATCAGCCACTGTGTTGTCTATGGTGACACTGTGGATCTTGGAATGTTGAATTCCCTAATCATTTTTGAAAGGGAATGTCCCATGCAAAATTGCTACACCAAGAAGAAATGCAGATGATAAATGGTTATTCATTGGACAGATATATTTCTAAGACAAACTGAATCACTTTTGGTCCACCTAAGTAGGAAAACTAAATGTATCATTGTTATGGGTGACTTCAATGTGGACCTTTTAATAGAAAATAGAAACAAGACAGATTTTGAACATTTAATTGACTGTTACAATTTAGTACCATTGGTGGACACTCCAACTAGAGTAACTGCCAGCTCTAGCACTTTAATAGATAATGTATTTGTAGATAAGGATATTTGAAATAATTCAACCATGAAAAATATTATAAATGGTCTCTCTGATCATGAAGGGCAATTCCTCACTCTAAACCAAATGAATGTACAAAGAAAAGAAAATTTCATTTAGAAAACATTTAGGATTATAAACAGACACACCACTGAAATCTTTAATCAGCAATTACAGCTTGTGGACTGGTCTCCTGTATATTCTACAGTTGACGTTAATTCAAAATTTAATATATTTATCAATGAAGTTACAAGCCTTTTTGAAGAAGCATTTCCTAAAACAATCAGTGAGAGAAAACCTGTTCAAATCTGAAAACAAGCCTTGGATTACTAAAGGCATCAAAATCTCTTGTAAAACAAGAAGAGAACTGTATGCTGCAGCCAGGAGTTCAAATGATAACAGTAGGATTACACACTATAAAATCTACAATAAAGTTCTGAATAAGACAATTCAGGCAGCAAAGAACATGTGCTTGAAGGCAGAAATTGACAACTCGAGAAATAAAGTAAAAACTATCTGGAAATTTGTAAAGAAGGAAATGGGGGAAAATTCAGTTTGTAGTGAAAATATCCAAATCAAAAGTGAGGGTAATCTTGTTAGCGACCTAAAAACAGTTGCTGACACATTCAACAACAATTTTTTAACAGTAACAGAAAAAATAAATTTACAAGGGTCCATGAAGCAAGCCATCAATCTTTTGAAAGCTAGAGTACCTGGTTCAGTACAACATATGAAGGTAAAAACAGTCACTGTTCAAGAAATTGAAAGAGTTATTAAATCCCTGAAAAGTAAAAACTCTGCTGGAATTGACAACATTTCTAACAAATTATTAAAATACTGCTCCAGCCATGTAAGTAAAGTCCTTTGCCACACTTTTGATGCCTCACTTAAGCAAGGAATAGTTCCTGAGAGGCTTAAGTATCCAGTTGTAAAACTGCTGTATAAGAAGGGGGATAAGACGGATACTGCTAACTATAGGCCAATATCACTACTGAAAAGCTTTTCAAAGGTTTTAGAGAAACTAATGCATGCTAGGATAGTTAAGCACCTCAGTGAACACAATAGTTTCAGCAAAAGTCAGTTTGGATTTCAGATAGGTTTGTCAACAGAAGATGCAATATTTGCATTTACTGGCAAACTCTTGGAATCTATCAACAAAAAACTGAAAGTGATTGGCATATTTTGTAACCTAACAAAAGCATTTGACTGTGTAAATCACCAAATTCTTTTACAAAAAGCTGCACATCTCGGTATAAGTGGTGCAACAGGGAAATGGCTCGACTCATATCTGTCAAACAGAAAACAAAAAGTTGTTGTAGATAGCCAAGATGGTGGCCCAGTATCTTCAGAATGGGGTCCCATCGCATGTGGAGTGCTGCAGGGCTCAGTTCTGGGCCCCCTTCTTTTTATTATATTTATAAATGATCTTCCTCTCTCTACGGAAAAGTGTAGATTCACCATTTTTGTGGATGACACTACACTACTTATTGATAATTCAGTAGATAAGCTTGAGGTAACAGCAAATAAGGTTTTAAATGAAATGGTGAACTGGTTCAACATTAATGGTCTTATTTTAAATTATTGCAAAACAAACTACATTCAGTTCCACAAAACATCCAAAGATGAGGAAATATTTGTAAAGGTAGGGGAGCAGACAATAACCAGGGTGGATTCCTCAAAATACCTGGGCTTGCATATTGATAGCAAACTGAATTAGTCAAACCACATCGTGGATCTGTGCAAAAGACTAAGTTCAGCAACATACGCATTGCGCATTATTTCTTCTTATAGAAATATGGAAACTATGAAGTCAGCGTATTATGGTTACTTTCATGCAATTATGGCATTTGGAATTATATTTTGGGGAAATCAGCCACTGGTTAAAAAAGTACTGTGTGTACAAAAAAGAGCCATAAGGATCATGTGTGGAGTCCATCCTAGAGGCACACGCAGGAATCTTTTTAAGAAGCTTGAAATACTTACATCCACTGCGCAGTATATGTTCTCGTTGATGTGCTTCATAAGAAAAGAAAAATCCATCTTTAAGTTGAATAGTGCATATCACAGTCACAATACTAGAAAGAAACATGATATCCACTATGAACAGCCAAATCCAAGTATGGTGCAGAAAGGAGTCCATTTCAGTGGCTGTAAGATTTTAAATGCCCTCCCTTCAAGAATTAAGTGTTTAGTAGATGATGATCTCTTGTTTAAAAAAACCTTAAGGCAGTTCCTTTTGCAAGGATCATTTTATACATTACAAGAGTTCCTGAACTGCAGTGTTTAACATCTCTTCTGTTGTAAATTGCAAATGTATGCCCAAATTTGTATTTGTAATACAGAATATTTTGATTGTAAACATATATTTTGCAATATTTATTTCTCTGTAACACTTACTATTTTGTAATCTTTATTTCTCTCTAAAATGTATTTTTGTAGTGGGACCTAAGTTACTGTTTACTGTTTTTTGTTTTGTAATCTCTATCTATATCTAAAATGTATTTTTTGTAGTGGCACCTAAGTTACTGTTTACTGTTTTTGTTTTGTTTTATGTATTGCCATAAATTCTTGCCAAAAGCTTGTAAAATTAACATGTTCCATATCCTGTGATAGTGTCACAACATGGATTATTGGAACAAGAGATTAATAAAAAAAAAGTAAAATAAAATAAAAAATATAAATAAAAATACTAGAACTGACAAGTGATTACATTTTCACGCAATTTGGGTGCATAGATCTTGAGAAATCAGTACCCAGAACAACCACCTCTGGCCATAATAACAGCCTTGATATGCCTGGGCATTGAGTCAAACAGAGCTTGGATGGCGTGTACAGGTAGCCCATGCAGCTTCAACACGATACCACAGTTCATCAAGAGTAGTGACTGGTGTATGGTGATGAGCCAGTTGCTCGGCCACCGTTGACTAGACGTTTTCAATTGGTGAGAGATCTGGAGAATGTGCTGGCCAGGGCAGCATTCGAACATTTTCTGAATCCAGAAAGGCCCATACAGGACCTGCAACAAGCAGTCATGCATTATCCTGCAGAAATGTAGGGTTTTGCAGGGATCGAATGAAGAGTAGAGCCACAGGTTGTAACATATCTCAAATGTAATGTCCACTGTTTATAGTGCCGTCAATGTGAACAAGAGGTGACCTAGACATGTAACCAATGGCACCCCATACCATCACGCCGGGTGATACAACAGTATGGCGATGACAAATACACGCTTCCAATGTGTGTTCACCGCGATGTCGCCAAACATGGATGCGACCATCATGACGCTGTAAACAGAACCTGGATTCATCCAAAAAAATGACGTTTTGCCATTCATGCACCCAGGTTCATCGTTGAGTACACCATCACAGGTGCTCCTCTGTGTGATGCAGCGTCAAGGGTAACTGCCGCCATGGTCTTTGAGTTGATAGTCCATGCTGCTGCAACCGTCATTGAACTGTTCATGCAGATGATTGTTGTCTTGCAAACATCCCCCTTGTTGTCTCAGGGATCAAGACGTGGCTGCACGAGCCGTTATAGCCATGCAGATAAGATGCCTGTCATCTCGACTGCAAGTGATACGAGGCCATTGGGATCCAGCACGGCATTCCGTTTTACCCTCCTGAACCCCCCAATTCCACAATCTGCTAACAGTCATTGGATCTCGACCAATGCGAGCAGCAATGTCGTGATACAATAAACTGCAATCACAATAGGCTACAATCTGACCTTTATCAAAGTCGGAAATGTGATGGCACGCATTTCTCCTCCTTACACGAGGCATCACAACAACGTTTCACGAGGCAATGTCCATACACTGCTGTTTGTGTATGAGAAATCGGTTGAAAACTTTCCTCATGTCTGGACATTGTAGGTGTCGCAACTGGCGCCAACCATGTGTGAACGCTCTGAAAAGCTAATCATTCGCATATCACAGCATCTTCTTCCTGTCAGTTAAATTTTGCGTCTGTAGCACATCATCTTCTTCGTGTAGAAATTTTAATAGCCAGTAATGTAGCTCCAACTACAACTCCACATTCAAAACTTTTAATTCCTGTCCTGCAGCCATAATTACATCAGAAATCTTTTCACATGAATCACCCCAGTACAAATGACAGCTCTGCCAATGCACTGCCCTTTTAATACCATGTGTGTCCAAATCATTATTTCATGACTTTTGTCAGCTCAGTGTAAGTTTCCTAATTCTATCCACAAAGTTTTCTGCTGCTTCATTATGCCTTTTGGAGACCACATTCAGCTGCACACAGAAAAACTGTGCACTGTTCTGTTTCCTGTATATTTGCTCTAATTTTTGAAAAAGTAATGTACAGTCGACTTTATAACCATCTTATCTCAAATAACATACTGTCAAAGTCACAGTTTGGATTTCTAAAAGGTTCTAATATTGAGAAGGCTGTCTACACTTACAGTGAAAATATGGTTAATTCATTAGACAAAAAATTGCAGGCAACTGGTATCTTTTGTGATCAGGTATTTGACTGTGTAAATCACAACATCCTTTTAAGTAAATTAGAATATTATAGTGTAACAGGAAATGCTGCAAAATGGTTCAAATGTCGTATCTCTGGCAGGAAACAAAGAGTGTTATTAGGAAAGAGACATGTATCAAGCTGTCAGGCATCATCCAACTGGGAACTAATTACATGTGGGGTCCCACAAGGTTCCATTTTGGGGCCCTTACCTTTTCTTGTGTATATCAATGACCTTTCATCAGTAACATTACCAGATGCCACATTCGCTTTGTTTGCTGATGATACAAACACTGCAATAAATAGCAAATCAAGTGTAGTCTTAGAAAGATCAGCTAATAAAATATTTATGGACATTAGTCACTGGTTCCTAGCCAATTCTTTGTCACTAAACTTTGAAAAAACACACTCCATGCAGTTCAGAATTTGTAAGGGGTGTCCCATATGTATATGTCTAACATATGATGACAAGAAGATAGAAGAAGTGGACAGTGTTAAATTCTTGGGATTACAGCTTGATAATAAATTCAACTGGGAGGAGCACACCACAGAACTGCTGAAGCGTCTTAACAAATCTCTGTTTGCAATGCGAATTTTGTCAGACATAGGAGATATAAAAATGAAAAAGCTGGCATACTATGCTTACTTTCATTCCATAATGACATATGGGATTATTTTCTGGGGTAATTCATCAAGCCAAGCTAAAGTTTTCTGGGCACAAAAACTTGCAGTAAGACATATATGTGGTGTGAACTCAAGAACATCCTGCAGAAGCCTGTTTAGGGAACTAGAGATACTAACTACTGCTTCCCAATATATTTATTCCATAATGAAATTTGTCATTAAAAATATATCACTGTTTCAAACCAACGGCTCAATTCATGGAATCAATACTAGAGATAAGAATCTTCACAAGGATTTAAAGTCACTTAGTCTTGTACAAAAAGGTGTGCATTATTCAGGAACACACATTTTCAATAATTTGCCAGCAGCCATAGAAAGCTTAACAACCAATGAATTTCAGTTTAAGAGAAGCCTAAAGGATTTATTGGTGGCCAACTCCTTCTACTCCATTGATGAATTTCTCAGTAAAACCAACTGATTTGTGTATATATATAAAAGTACAATATAACTTCTGCACAATTTCAGAGCAGTAATGTGTTCATTGTAAATGTGTGTGTGTGTGTGTGTGTGTGTGTGTGTGTGTGTGTGTGTGTGTGTGTGTGTGTGTGTGTAAGTACAATCTAACTTCTGCACCATTTCAGTGCAGTAATGTGTTCATTGTAAATAAGTATTATAGTAGTTGCATTATATGTTTATTACCTTATAAATAAATAAAAACCTTTTTTTATTTTAACTTCAGTGCATTAGTATTTGTAAAATGACTCTTTCACATAGTATTCATTAAAAAATGATGATCATTCCACTTGGGACCTGTGGAATGGTACATTGGCTTATTTGTTTTAGTTGTAAATATTTGTCACGTATTGTTGTTTTTTTGACATGTTCCACATCCTGGAGGACCTCCTCACTACGGATCAATTTGAATGAAAGTAAATCTAATCTAATCCATAATCCCCATGTGAGTTGATCAAAACACTCTGCCTTGCACAGAGACACCATGCACTGTATGAATGACTTCATTTTTCCTGTTTAACATGACCTTGTTATCTGTAATAATTGCTTATTTGATCAACCCCTTATGTCAACCAATGAACTGAGATCCACCACAAATGCTAACACATCCTCAGATGACCTACCACAAAAAGAAGAAATAAGGTTTGCATCAGTCAGATTACTAATTTTAAATTGTGAAAATGAGTCATAATGGGGCAGTGGCAAAATAAGAGACACAAGGTGTCATCTGGGAAGAGGCATACAGTCACTGGTAACACAGGTAACTCAATTAAGGGTAGTTTTGGATAAAAAAAACTAGCAGAGAAAAGAGAAGATAGACTGGTTAAAGTCACATAGTCTAGGTGTGGATGAGGCTGTTGCTGAAAGGAGTGGATGTGGCTGTTGCTGAACTTATTCTCTCTTTTGTGGTAGGTCACCTGAGGACATATTAGCATTAGCAGCGGATCTCAGTTCAAAGGGGTTGGTCAAATAAGTACATTTATAGATAGCAAGGTTATGTTTAACAGGAGAAGTGAAGTCATTTGTATGGTGCATAGGGCAGTGTGCAAGCCAGAGAATTTTATCACCTCACATCAGGATTAGAGCAAAGATGTAGGAAACAGAACAGTGCACAGCTTTTTTGTGAGCAGATGAGTGTTGGTTCCAAAAGGCATAATGAAGCAGCAGAAGACTTTGTGGATAGAATTAGGAAACTTACTCTGAGGTGACAAAAGTCATGGGATAATGATATACGCATACGCAAATTGTGGTAATACCGCACACACACAATTTATAAAAGGGCAGTGCATTGGCAGAGTTGTCTTTGTACTCACGTGATTCACGTGAAAATATTTCTGATGTAATTATGGCTGCACAGCAGGAATTAACAGAATTTGAATGCAGAATAGTAGTTGTAGCTGGATGCATGGGACATCCCATTTCAGAAATCATCAGGGACTTCAACATTTCGAGATCCACAGTGTCAAGAGTATGCCAAGGATACCAAATTTCATATTTTACTTCTTACCACAGAGGTCCAGCAAGCAAATACTAAGACATTGGAGAGACAAGATGAGACAATAAAGTGAATAGGAACGTTACCTTAATACAAAGAAGTCCGATAAGTGATTTTATAAAGTCTCTATACTCTGAGGGGGGAAAATAAAACTGTTTGTAACATGGTACCAGGGCCTGTAAAAAGTAACTGAAACATCACCAGTAAATGTGGGGCTTCAGTTGCCAGAAAAGTGGGAAATAAGGTTAGCAACAATCAGATCCACTCCTAGAGTCGGTGACTTAAGCAAATGTATCTTCTCATTTTTCTCTGCTGGTTGTTTATTCAAAATCACCCTTAATTGAGCTACCTGTTATATCAGTGACTGTACGCCCCTTCTCCGGTGACGCCTTGTGTCTCTTATTTTGCCATTACCTCGCCATTACTCATTTTTATGACTCAAAATTAATAATCCAAACAATAAACAAGATAGAATGCTCCATTTCTATTTGTACTCCTAACATATTTCTTTTGCCTAATCTTGAGCCACCTGGACACTCTGCTCTTTGCCCAGAACCACAAGGGTGGTTTGAAAAGTTCTTGGAATCACCACACTCTGTCAGCACTAATGCAAAAAGTTGTTCATTTGATATTCATTGGACTGTTGCCTGTAGACACGTGCCATCTCAGTCCTCTTGGAAGAGAGATGTGGTGGTGTCATGGTTCTGTTGTTGTTCCCATGTAGTGATTTGCAAAAATGGAAAAAATCGAGATTCGAGCAGTGATTAAGTACTTCGTAAAGATAGGTCTGAAAGCAAAGGACATTCATGCTGATTTCCAGAATAGACTGGGGGACTGCTCCTTCACATCCAACTGTGCCCAACTGAACAAATGAATTTAAATTTGATTGGGAGAGCTTAGATGATGGTCCACGCAATGATGTCACTACTCCAGAAATCATGACAAAAGTACACAAAATGGTCATGGAGGATCACTGATTGAAAGTGCATGAAATTGCTCACATTTGCCAGAAGTTATCCGAAAGGATATATCACATTGTAACTGAAGAATTATAAATGAAAGAAATGAAAAAAAAAAAAAATCTGCAAGATGGGTGCCACAACTCTTGATGCTGGATCAAAAACATATGCCATCGCCATGGCAAAACTTCACAGACTAAGGTATGAATTGTTGCCACACCCTCCTTATTCACCTGATATGGCTCTGTCAGACTCCCATCTCTTCCTAAAACTGAAAATTTTTGTTGGTGGACGAAGATTCACTTCAAACGAAGAATTGATAGCCGGAGTTGACAGCTATTTTGCAGACGTGGAGAAACTCATTTTTTAGGTGGGATCAAGGCACTGGAACATCATTGGACCAAGTGCATTATTCTACAAGGAGACTACATTGAAAAATAAAGTTTCAGTGATGTAAGAACTTTTTTCTATTCCATTCCAAGAACTTTTCAAACCACCCTCATATTACACATAAAGCAAATAGTTGCTACAGACACAGTAAAGGGGCAGAACATCCAAGCAAACTGCACTGTGTACAACCCACAGGTTGTAACTATTCATCTCAAGAATTACCTTTATACTGTCATTTAAGCCCACTAGTTCCTCTGATTTTGCATATGTAACCCTACTGTTACCATACCCCCTAATCCTTGGCCCCATTATTGTCACCACAAAAGAACAAAACATTCTTACTCACCCTAAACAATGATATTGTAAGCTGTGGCTTGGACACCATGTTGCAGCTGCTTTCTCTCACTCCAATAGTGACTGCAGTGACATTGGCTCCTCTGACACCATTCTGAAGACAGCAGTTGCACTCAGAGGGGTGAATGATGGTGGTGATGGGCCAGAGAGTCCAGTGGAAACATTGGTGGAATGCTTTATTTAAATTTGTTTCATGGTTTGTCTTAGCAAGGCAAAAGGCACCTCGCTCTGTTGACCTTGGCTGAAACTGATGTACAGACAGCAGCTTCCACCCTGGCAAGAGAATGCTATGTAGGGATCATGCATTGATCATAGCAGGCCTGTGGATGGCCAGTGGCCTCTGTAGGTCACAGTTGCAACATAAATGGTATGCTACTTCTCCATTGGTGATGACGCTTGGATAGGTCCCTCAGCCCTGCACATGTTCACCGCAACTGGAGACCACTGTGCATGGTATTTGACCCACTGGCCTCTCACAAGTATTTTGTGGAAGTTGGGTGGGTGATGGTACATCACTTTACAAGAGTAGGAAGGATCGTGAGTAGGATGTCCCTCATTTCAGGGCATAATTATAGATAATCAAAGCCCTGATGAAAGATGTGGTTCAGTTGTTCCAGTCTGGGGTGCTACTGGATGACAAAGGGGGCACTCCTTTGTAGCTGGTTCTTGAGAGTGGTTGGAGTAGGGGGGGGGGGGGGGGAGGGGGGTGCAGGATTGTCGGATTTGTGAATTTTGGGGAGCTAGAGTAATCCTATCTCAGAAGTCCAACATAACCTCCAACTCCAATTAAAGCTGTGGTAAATCGGATCCTATATTCACTGGAGAATAGAATGATCCACCACTTGATTATAAGATTGAAGTTTTATTACATTATACACTGATGCAAGAGACATAAACAGTACAAACAAGCAAAAGATGCACCTGATTAGCATCCATTCAAAGAGCTTCAGCTAAAGCTCCAGACACTGTCGGTGGTGTAACTATTGATAGCCACCATAGAGGCTACCACTCTCCCTCCCCCAGCAGTATGGGACATAGGAGAGGACAAGAAATGTCAGTGTGGTGAAGGTAGAGGACGGCCCGCATGGGAAAGTGGAATCACTTGATTGCATGTCATAGGGGGTTAGGGGAACCTGTAGTCTGCAGCACCCTGAAGAAAGAGCACTACGGGGGTGGGGGTTGGGGGGGGGGGGCAGGTGTTTGTGTGTGTGTGTGTGGGGGGGGGGGGGGGCATGTCACACACAAGGAGGAGGCACTAGGGATAAGGTCATCCAGATCAGAGTTGAGTCCGACACCAGTTTGACTCTGCTGAGTGCTATAGTTTGGCACTTGCCATTCGGGTAAATGTCAACCATTTGGCTGTACGATTAAGTTCTCTGTGTGATCATGACTCTGAGGGCTGAAAAACTGCCTGAACTGAGTCATCACAGCTCGTAATAAACTCACACCAGTCAAGTTCCTTGTGGATGAACATACAAGGTGTAGAATGAGTGCATGGTTGAGGGATGCGTCCCTGAAAGTGGTACATACACTGAGTAACACCCAAGGTAGCCCTCTGGGCCAGGATCTTCTGTGACACATTACAACTGCTTTCAGAATGCAGTACCAATGCTTGACTAGTGTGTTGCTCTGAACATGAGATGTGGTTGTGTGGAATTTTTTTGCACTGTACAATGCACATAGAATGGAAAAAAATAGTGACCCAGATTCCTTTCCTGGCCAGTCATGATGGAAGAGGGTCAGCTGAAGTGGGTGAATCACATATTGATGAAAGCTCACATGTCTGAGTTGGCCGAAATGTTGGTCAGGTGCACTGCTTACACCCATCTGCTAGTGCAGTCGATCATGGAAAGAATGTACCTAAACCATCAGATGGGGAGAGTGGGCCTATGAGGTCAAATGAAACTGACCTTTTTAGGAATCTCAAAATGTTCTAGAGGAGGTTAGGTGTGTCAACCAACTTTGCTGCATTGGTGGGATAAACAAACCCAAGCCCTAGTGTGACAGTCATCATTTTTAATTCTCAGTGAGACAAAATGTTGGGTCACAAGGAGCTTCGTAGCCTGATACCAGGGTGTGCTAGCTCCTACAGGGGAAGGTAAAATGGTTGCACAATCAAAGAGGAAGAGGTATCATGTAACAAGTTTTGGATGTCAGGGTCTTGTGATTGCAGGTAAACTAGTTCATTTAAATCGAGTGGGGAAGAAATAGCATGAATACATAACCCATAGTCAGTCATGACATTGTTGACTCCTTTAATGTAGTGGATTTCTGTGGTGTGTCAGCAGATAAGGTTCATGCGCTGAAAAACAGTGTGGTGGAAAGTCAGCTGCAGTGTTATGGTACATATCTGCCATTGGTCAGAGATTGGTGAATATAATTACTTCTCCCTCTCCTATGTCCTTAAGTAAGCAATAGATGGCCTCATACGTCATTAAGATTTCTCTATCAAAGGCTGATGAGTTTCATTGCAAGGAGGAAAGTTTTTTGAGAAAAGAAGAAGTGAGCTGGCTGTGAGGTCACACCAATATGTTGTTGCAAAACAGTGCCAATCAAAAATTCACTCATGTTTTGATAGTGATGCAACCACTGTAAATTGGGTGCACAAGGGTGACAGTATTTGTATGAGCTATCTTGGGATCACTGAACATACATCTCATACCTTCAGACCATTGCACCATGCACACCAGAAGTGTTTTTACCTGCCAGGGCATCTGTCAGAGCGGCCTGGAGAGCAAGAGTGTTAGGAATATGACACTGTAAAAAGTTAACCATGTGAAGAAACCACCTGAGGTCATGGTAAGTTTCAGATAGAGGCAGTTAATTAATGAGAGCTATGTAGTTGGACATCAGACTGACACCTATGGAACTGACAGTCAGGCCGAGGCAGATACACTATGGCTGTGAGGGGGATTTGTCTGCTATGTATTTCTCATGGTAGATGTTTCATGTGGCATTCTCAGGGGAACAAGACAAGCATTCAGTGATAATCACACATGCCTTGGCATATTTTGGAGGGGATGGAGGGGTCAAAATCAAGACACTCATCAAGTCTGTGTGATCATGTAGGTGGATTAATAGGTACATGAATCTGGCATCATTGTTGTGGATGCCATGTACTTCCAGGATATTGCTGACCAACATGAACCATGTTTTTGGATTGTTTTTAAGTTACTGACATAGCTTGGGGAAATGTCTGATGTTGTATTGTGAGGGGACCCAGTGTAGAGCAGGGCAGGGTGGAGTGACTGGCCGTTGCAGCAATGTGTCGGAAGTGCCCAGAACACATCCGTAGCGCAGTAATGGTGTCAAAATTTTGACTTCTCATGGTTGATCTCTACACCATTCTCTGAGGTAAGTGCCACTCATGCTCTTCAGTGGAGGCAAAGAAGATGAGGATATCATTTAGGTAAACCAAAGCTTTCTGGCAATCAATAACACTAATGAACTCTGTGTCATGGAGCTGCTGCACAAAGTCCTAAATGTGATGTACTCGACACTTGTCCATAATATTACATGCATTGAGCTTGCAATAGTCTCTGCATAACCTAAAGGTACTGTCTTTCTTAGGATCCAGGTGGATGAGTAAAGACCAACTCCTGTCAGATGGGTGCACAATACCTGCACCTAAGAGTACTTGCATGGCAGCCTTCACTTGACAAAATTTTTTAGCTTTAAGATGCCTAGCTTTATAACAGACAGGAGGACTTGCTGTCATGGGTAATCTGTGGCAGGTACTGCCAGATATCACACCAGTGAGGGTCATTTTAGTACTTGGGAGCATTGTACATATAGCTTCATATGAAACATTGATAGTTTGTGAGTCACTGACCTGAAGTATCTGTAGCAAAGACTGCAATGAGGGAGCAGCAGACACACAGTTGGAACCTTCAACAGGAGATGGCCATACAGTGGTGAGGTCATTAACTGTGCAGAAAGCATGTGCCAGATTGGCTGACACATCAAGAATCAGCTGATAGAGGTTGTTGTTGATACCAGAAACGTCAATGTCTTGGCACTTAGTCATGAGCTCTGTCAGTGAGTTGATGAGATTAGCTGTCAGGTGGGAGAAGTAGGAACTAGTGCAAACAAGGTGGTCACACTGAACCACAGATGCAGGAGACAAGGGGTGAGGGAGCTGGGATGCATGTGCCCAATGCATGGAGGTGTAAGACAGCAGAACATAGGTTGGGGGAGAGACCGAACTGTTTACAAAAAATGATCCTAAGGAGAGGGCCCTCCACACTGGTGATGTGGAAGGTCCAAGAGAAATGAAGATCCAGCAATAGCTGAAGCCAAAGATTGGTGGCACCATGGATGGAGATATCAGGGGTGTTAGCCACTCAAAGAACTATTGACACTGGGAGAAAGCTCAGAGGAGTGAAGGACAGAGAGATGACACTCAAATCTTCACCCACATCAATGAGGAACACTATATTATTTGCTCAATCAAGTGCATAAAGTCTGTTGGTGGAAGGAGGCACCGAGGATGATGACTTGACTCTGGAGATAGTGTCCTGTTGTAGCAACATGGGATGAGGCACCACAAGTGGCCTGCATGATGAGTTTGGGTTCCACATGCACAGAAGTTGACAGTTTCTTGCAGCATTGCTGAATGTCATGTGAAACCAGTGTAGTGGGTAGACAGTTTGTAGGGCAAGGTGGGTGTCACCCACATCATCTGTCACATCATGCTGGTGACCAGCAATAGCAGAGTGTGTGTCATTGACTGGAGTAGATGGGGAAGCAGGAGCCGGTAGTGCCAAGGGCTGGCCTCCAGATGACAGCAAGATGGTATGTTGCATTGCACAAGACCTTGCATGACCTTTGACATATGAGCATGGAGGAGGGTGGTGGTTGGAGCACTGCTACAAACCTTGCCTGTCTGAGAGTGATTTGTTGCAGGCAGGAAATGACAGTGGCAAATGATGTGATAAGAATGATCAGCGAGCCAGAGTTGAGCATCTAATAGCTCCGTGGCATGTGATAGTAGCTGCAGCTGGAAGTCATGAGGCAGTTTGATGATCCCTAATGTTTATAGAGCAACATCAGGCATCACATCCAGTTCCACAAGAGCAAGTTAATCTCCACTAGAGCTGTGAAGGGGATTTGTGTGCTATGTGTTTCTCATGGTAGATGTTTCATGTAGCATTCTCAGGGAAACAAGACAAGCATTCACTGATAATTACACATGCCTTGGCATATTTTGGAGTGGATGGGGGGTCAAAATCAAGTCACTCATCAAGTTTGTGTGATCATGTAAGTGGATTATTAGGTACATGAATCTGGAATCATTGTTGTGGATGCCATGTACGTCCAGGATATTGCTGACCAACATGAACCATGTTTTTGGATTGTTTTTAAGTTACTGACATAGTTTGGGGAAATGTTTGATGTTATATTGTGAGGGGACCCAGTGTAGAGCAAGGCAGGGTGGAACGGCTGGCCGTTGCAGCAATATGTCGGAAGTGCCCAGAACACATCAGTAGTTCAGTAATGGTGTGCTGAGCGAAGTGTCACCTGAGGTTTTGGTGAAGGTGTGAGCCAGGAGATGGCTGCACAAGGAACATGGCATGGTGGATATTGTACATGGCTGAAGACATGACTGGCATGAACAGAACAGCCATAACCATTGAGAAGCAAGTCAAATCATTCAGTTGCAATCAGTCTTGAAACAAAATGAGGCAATATGTTTCCCCTACAAAAAACAATTCTCTTGCCAATTGTGACAGGATAATCAAAGGTGGGGAAGGATGCACTGGTGCTGCCAAAAATGCACTATGTTGATGTTTAAACAACACTTGTTCCTGAGGTGCAATCTTCACAGGATCATAGCTGCTCATGGAAGCTGTGGCATATGGTTATGGTATGGCATGATGTTATTTCCATGATGACATTGCCCCACTCAGTTAATTTACATTTCAACATGTCTTGTGACAAGGCTTGATGACGCTGAGTCAATAATTGTACACTTGAAAATGGCTGTGAAACGTGAGTGATGTCTGAAGTAACAAGCAGCAACAGAACATGTGCAGAAAATTGATCCATTGTCTGACACTGTTTATCACTGTCACATGTAAAAATAACGATGTGAGGTGGCAGAACTGGGATCATTGCTCTGGGAAATCAGGTCCTATACTCACTGGAGAACAGAATGATTCACCACTTGATTATAAGATTGAGGTTTCATTTCACAATACACCGATGCAAGAGATAAAACAACAGCACATGAGCACAAGCTGGAGCTGTCTAGCATCCAGTCAAAGAGTTTTGGCTAAAGCTCTTGAGACTATCAGCAGTGAAACTATTGATAATCACCACAAACCTGGTCATAGGTCTATAGTTCTGCACCTTCTTGAAAACAGGGATGACCTGTGCCCTTTTCCAATTTTTTGGAATGCTACGCTCTTCTACAGACCTACGGTGCACCGCTGTAAGAAGGGGGCAATTTCCTGCATGTACTCTGTGTAAAATTCAATTGGTATCCCATCAGGTCCAGCAGCCTTTCCTCTTTTGAGCGATTTTAATTGTTTTTCTATACCTCTGTCATCTATTACCATAACTACCATTTTGTCATCTGTGCAACAATCTAGAGAAGTAACTACAGTGGAGTGTTCCTCTGTGAAACAGCTTTGGAAAAACATATTTAGTATTTCGGCCTTTAGTCTGTCATCTTCTTTTTCAGTACCATTTTGGTCACAGAGTGTCTAGACATTTTGTTTTGATCCACCTACTGCTTTGACAGAAGACCAAAATTTCTTAGGATTTTCTGCCACGTCAGTACATAGAACTTTACTTTTGAGTTCATTGGATGCCTCTCGCATTGCCCTCCTCACACTACATTTCGCTTTGCGTAATTTTTGTTTGTCTGCAAGGCTTTGGCTATGTTTATGTTTGCTGTGAAGTTCCCTTTGCTTCCGCAGCAGTTTCCTAACTTGGTTGTTGTACCACGGTGGCTCTTTTCCATCTCTTATGATCTTGCTTGGCACATACTCATCTAGCGCATATTGTACGATGGTTTTGAACTTTGTCCACTGATCCTCAACACTATCTGTACTCGAGACAAAACTTTTGTGTTGAGCCGTCAGGTACTCTGTAATCTGCTTTTTGTCACTTTTGCTAAACAGAAAAATCTTCCTACCTTTTTTAATATTTCTGAAACCATCGATACAGTAACTGATTCCCTGTTCTGCATTAATTGTTTCAAATAGTTCGGGTCTGTTTGTCACCAGAAGGTCTAATATGTTATCGCCACAAGTCAGTTCTCTGTTTAACTGCTCAAGGTAGTTTTCAGATAAAGAACTTAAAAAAATTTCTCTTGGATTCTTTGTCCCTACCACCAGTTATGAACGTTTGACTCTCCCAGTCTATATCCGGCAAATTAAAATCTCCACCCAGAACTGTAACATGGTGGGGAAATCTACTCGAAATATTTTCCAAATTATCCTTCAGATACTCAGCCACAACAGCTGCTAAGCCAGGGGCCTATAGAGACATCCAATTACCATGTCTGAGCTTGCTTTAACCGTCACCTTCACCCAAATTATTTTACATTTCGGATTTCCGTCAATTTCCTTAGATACTATTGCACTTCTTATCACTATAAACATGCCTCCCCCTTCGCTGTCCAGCCTGTCTCTGTGGTATACATTCCAATCTGAGTTTAGGATTTCATTACTGTTTACGTCTGGTTTCAGCCAACTTTCTGTCCCTAGTACTATATGGGCGTTGTGACCGTTTATTAATGAGAGCAGTTCTGGGACCTTTCTATAGAAAGGTTTACTATTAGCACATTAATATTGTTATTCCCTGTTGCATTTTGCGTACTCCTATTTTGCCGCATCTCAGGAGACGTCTTGTCGGGCCTAGGGAGGAAATTCTCCACCCTAAAAAACCTACATGTGCACTCCACATGTACTACGCTACCCTTGTAGCCACTTCCAGCGTGTAGTGCACGCCTGACCTATTCAGTGGGACCCTACACTTCTCCACCCAAGAGCGGAGGTCGAGAAATTTGCACCCCAGATCTCCGCAGAATTGGCTGAGCCTCTGGTTTAAGCCTTCCACTCAGCTCCAAACCAGAGGTCTGCCATATGTTCTGTGAACGATACTACAAATAGTCAGCTCTGATTCCACCCTGCAATTGAGGCTTTCCGCCTTCAACAAATTCTGCCAACCGCCTGTATGAACTGAGGATGACCTCTGAACCGAGACGGCAGGAGTCATTGGTGGCGACATGAGCAACAATTTGCAGTCGGGTGCACCCAGTGCTCTCTATCGCTGCTGGCAGGGCCTCCTCCACATGTCGGATGAGACCCCCCGGCAAGCAAACGGAGTGAACACTGGCCTTCTTCCTCAACCTTTCTGCTATTTCCCTAAGGGGCTCCATCACCTGCCTAACATAGGAGCTCCCAATAACTAATAAACCCCTCCCCCCTTGTGCCTGCTCGGACCTTGCTGAAGGAGCAGCCACATGTCCACTCACAGGCAGAGCGGGCGATGCCACACAGCCAGCCTAAACATTGACCCTCCGCCTCGTGTGCTGTGAACGCCGCTGAACCCACCACTACCCTTGGGGAGAGGGTGACCCAACCACGCCCGGTACCCGCGAAGATGTCTCTACAGCAGGGACAGTGAGTGAAGCATGGAACACCTGGGGTGTACCATACGATGCATCAGACTCCCCACTGCCGCTACACTCCAAAGGCAGCAGCCTGAAGACGCCTGACCGCGGCCATCAACACGTTCAGCTGTTCGTGAACAGTGGCCAGCTCCTCTTGTGTCTGTATATAGCAGTCACACATACCATCCATCCTAAGAAATCAATTTACTGTAGAGAGTTAATCAACTTTTAACTAGACTGCTAATTCACTAAATGTGGCTGATTATTGACTAAATTGTGATTGTTAGCCACTTCTTGTAGAAAACAATGAAAATAGCACTACCTGTCTCTGGACTGTATTGAAAACAAACACTAGCACTACTGGCATTATGGATGACTAAAGGGACTCACTCTGACTGTATTCAAAACAAACACGAAATCTGTGGAACACTGTTACTAGCACTCGACAATTAAAGCTTCCTAAAAGCAAAAACACACGGAAGAAGAAGTGACAAGTAAGAAAATACAGTTAATACTTAAATTAAGGTAGCTCACTGCACAGCAGATGTGAAGCAGACGGCAGTCAGTGTACCACAAAAACTGTCTTGATAATGCTATGTGTGGATACCGGTCATGTTTCAAAATGTAAAATAAGTTTATTTCTGAAGAGCTACACAACCCATTCAGTGATAAGGTGATATGAAAGCTAAGTATCCAAGACTGTTCCCAGAAGCATAAAAACATTTTAAAGTCCTGAATGTTTTAATCATCTTCCGGAGCATTTCAAGTATTAAGATATATGTTTGTGATCTTCAAGTTTGTTTTGAGCTGTCCTTGTAGTTATTTATACAGGAATCACAATTTCTTTTGCTACAGTCAGCTCGCTATTTACATGCTTTACTAGGGAATTTAAATACAATTCCTTAAAATGTTTGTGGGCATGAAAAATCTAAAAGAAAAGAAAGAAAAGCAAGTTATAACATCAATTTACCTATAGAACTTACAAACCATAATAGCTCTCAAATCAACAAACTTAGAATTGTTCTTTCAGAATGTGTAAACATTAAAATTATCTGCCGAAAATGAACACTGGTTAACAGAAGGTTACATAAAAGTTTTGAATAGTGTTAAATGAAGATCAAAGGCAGAAGGTCTGAGGAAGAGCAGCAAGTAGATGTTGGATCAAGTGCAGTCTACCTTTTCATGTTATATTAAGAAAAGCTGAAAATTGCTGTTGATGTAGATGTCTAGCCAAAGATTAAATTACTTAAGAAATGAGTGAAGACATGAGGTCACAACATTATCAGTGAGTTAACTAACTCATGATGCTGAATAATTTTAAGGTAACTAGCAGTTTTTGAAAGAAGTGGAACTACTGTGGGCACCTGTGTTCTTGTTGATGCCACAATTATTTAAATAAAGGAAGCATGTTTAAGAGTTACTCTGCACAGCTAAACAATCTGACCTTCTTATACATACCATACCATCAAAAACTGCTGTAAAACTTTATAGCAGTTCCAATTTTTTTGTTATCTGTGGCAGATGATTGAAGCTTAAAGTGGGATTATTTTCTGTTCCTGTAGTTTCTCATTTAAAAACCTGCTACAGTGGCTTACACAAAAATTTATTTTAAACCACTGGTGTGCCAGTATGGAACTTCTTGTCTGCTCAGGTGTAATCCATAAAATCTTCTTATAATTGTGTTCCACAGCTTTGATAAAAGGCAGAATTTAATATGAACTTTTGACCTACTTATCATAGCAGCCTGCCAGATGTGATGCAAAGTCAAAACTTTTGGTGGTTTTTCATACAAAGGTGTGACAAAAGCTTAAGTGATTTAAAAACACCTTCTCAAATAAGTGTTACAAAACTATTCTTAGCTAAATTCCAATGTCTTCTAGAAACTTTCAAAGGGGAAAAAAAATGTTTTGTGACAACAACACTTTAACTTAAATGTGTTAATGCAGAGCAGTAATACTGCAAAATTTCATGAATTAATTTAGAAATCTGATTTCATGCTACATTTTTAAGGTACTTGGGGAAGCTGCATTGAAGCAGCATTAAAATTATCAATCAAAATGCAATATTTCTGATCATTCAGCTCTGACTATTGTGGTTCCAAAAACGAATAAAGTAAAGTACAAGACATAAGAACTGTATTTCAGAAAACAATTTTTTTTTTGTTTTCTCAACAATGAACTGAGTATTTTAAGCTGGCCTGTAGACAATTACAGTTCAAGCACCAGACACTATGATAAGGTCTTAAATTGTTTTTTAAATACCTTCAATGAAACTTTCCTCCCAAGGCTTGACAAAAGAAAGTAAACAGTAAAGCAAGATGGATTACAGCAGAAATGAGAATCTCTACTGCTAAGGAGACTATTCACCAAACAGTAAAATCTTTGAGTCATTGACAGGGACATAAAAAAGAATGAAAACTTGCCAGCTCTCAGACAGATCCTTACTTTACTGTGCTGTAGAACACATACATATTCCCGCAAGCACAGTTGATTGTTCAGTTTGTGTGTGTATGTGTGTGTGTGTGTGTGTGTGTGCGTGTGTGTGTGTGTGTGTGTGTGTGTGTGTGTGTGTCCTCTGGATTGTTAAAAGATGATTTATCATTCATCCAAGAGCTAACAAGTTTTCACTCTTTTTTGTGTGTTTGTTTATGACTCAACACTTCTACTGTTTAGTGAGTGGTCACCTTTACTACTAAATTATTTACATTCCACCACAACTTTCCTCACTACATTAATCTCTATTGCTAGGAAGAGACAACTCCACAGTGAGGTGAAATGTAACAGAAATCCTGATTTCATTAGTGTGTGTTAAAGACTATAAAATTGTATGCAGGGAAGTTGTATTGGCAGCTTGAAACTCACAAATAATATAATTACTCTGCAGCATAGAAAGAAGACAAATGCAGTTTGGTCTCTCGTTTGATCAGAATTAGGAGCCAAAGTATTAAGTCAAGAGCTTTTGAAAATTACATTTGAAAATAATATTATACTTAATCCCGTTGGAAAGTCAAATTGTTCAACGAATTCTTTTTAAGTGTAATAAGATCAGATGCACACCTGACAACCTATGAAGTCAAGGCAAATTTCATAAACTTGGATATCAATCAGAAAAAGAAAATCTTTTTAAAAATGTGAAATGATGATGAATTTCAAATTGACTATCCCACATTCCTTTGTCAGGAAGAAAAATGTTATATCTAATTTAAAGAACGGACAGCTAGCAAGAATTAAAAATTGTTTAGCATGAGTATCACAAAATCTTCCAATCCTTAATCAGAAAGCAAATGTAGTAAGTGCAGGAAATAACACACTAAAAGGATAAAGTAGTAATAATTTGGAGGAGAAAAAGTTGCCAGGTAAATGAAATTGAGTTTTCAAATAACAACTGTAGCAGAAATGGTAACACTTTCCAATTACTGACCTCCAATTTGAATGATAATTACTACATAGTGATGGCAAACATTGCACTTGCTGTAAGACAAGCAAAAACAGGTGCTTCAGCAGGTATTAGTTCAAAAAATTTAATCTCCAAATTAGTTATATGACCTATACGTTATGTAATTTTATCTAACAACAAACTTACATTTGAATTTTCTCAGTTATTTAAAAAATTACTTTTTTACATTGATAAACTTGTAAATTGGTACACAGTGACACAGCATTAATGAAATGATTCAAAATGCATATTGACTGTACCATGGGAGTGGTCATTTATGTATCTTCTACAGGGTGAACCCTCGGTCAATAGTGGCAGTGACATCAGATCCGGAACTGTTGCCCCAGGTGTCCTCTACCAGGTGGTCCCTGCAACCTTCTGTCTGGGGGTGGCCAGGAGTGGCACACATGGTGGATGCCTCAGGGGCAAAAGTTGGTGTGGCCTGGTTGGAACCGGCACGGCGTGCTCTGAGAAAAATACCAGGTTCTTCACTGCCCCAGGGAAAGTGGCATGCAGAGATAAGGCCATTGAGATGTGTGCCGGAGATACAGCAACTGACTGTAGTGCCAGACCAGGTTAAATACCACCTATCACGGTGCTGTAACTCTAAGAACTAGTATATAGTGCAAAAAAGAAATATAATTACATATGTAGTTTATGGTTTATAGACAGGGACAGGTAAGACAAAAATGAATATAAGCTTTCATGTTGGTAAAAATCGAAATTCACCTGTTCCAGGTAAATTAATTTTGGCTTTTGTGGGCCTCCATAAACTTCTGTAAAGTGACAGCACCTACATTTTTTAAAACAATCGACACACTAAACTAAAGCCAAGTAATTATTTATAAGGAAGAAGAGTACGCATATAACAAGAGGTGCTGAAAATGTTAGGTTATGGTGCTAGTGAAGCTTTCATTAATGAAATCAGGTAAAAGTGTGTGAAGACTGGTATGAGGCACAGTCTTGAAGATTTTAGTCTTGTACACTTCATAAGTGAATCTCCGGTATTTGCAGATGTAAGATAACAGGGGGCAGCGTCACACAATAATACATATCACAGCTGTGGCACCATGTGCTAGAAATTTCCTCAATAGTCTTCTAGAGAGAGAGAGAAAAATGTATAAAAAAATGCCAAGGCAAGTCATCCACTATGAAACAGTTCTGCTTTAATCCATAAATAATTTGACTGTGTGTTTTGAATGAAAAGTTGGTTATGAATAATTTTAATGAATATTATTTATTAAATAAAAGTGACTGTGTGTGACCAAATGTGCTTGGCTGCAGATGGAGTTTTGACTACGATAGTGGTCATGTGACTGACTGAGCTGAGAATTCAGCCAAAGAATACATTATGCAGGTATTTCATTATATATCAGTACAAATAAACATGCGTTTTTGAGAGTTTTCAGAATGTACCAATGTCCATTGCATAATCTATGAGCAATTTGTAGCAAATAGCCAATTCTGATTTACTTACTGTAGCAGATTTTTTAACTGATATATTGTGTTACGTCTAGTTTTCTGTTAAATAGGTGTAGCCATGTATGTTATCTGCATTTATCATAACCTTCCTGTCATATCCAGCTTCACTCAGGGAGTTGATATGAGGTTGTGTGGTAGTTGGAATAAAAGGATAAACTTTAAAGTATAAGAGGTAAACAAATGTTACTGAAAACATATTCTAACTATTTACAATACTTGAAGTATAAGAGACAAATGATTTTTATTAAAGTAACTATTTACAATATTTGTTTGTGAACAAGATTTTTCATTTTCTTATCCGGGGTGTATATGCACAAATTTTTTGAATTCCCTACTTGAGAGCAAGCTATGAATAGCTGACAGTGAGAAAATCAAGAGTCTTTGAGGTTGATGTCACAATATTTAAAGTTTGTGCTTTCACTTAGTTAATTGTAAAACTGTAGGCTAATTTGCTTGGGATTTTCAGTCTTATTCATTTAAATGGCAGTTCAGTAGAGGTCAGTGGTATTCTGGGGATAAATAGTGTGTGTACTTTGTCCTTTTGAGTCATAAGTTTGGCTTCAATGTTGTTATTTGACAGCTGTTTGATAATCATCCTTGTTCCATTACATAGTTTTGGTGAGTTGAGATTTCTGAGTAGTATCATTGGAGATCCAATTTAAGTTGGGGGAGTGTACTGGCATTCCCAGTACTTGCAAAGAGTTTAGAAATTCTGTAGGGAAGTTCACACTTTCTACAACGATTACCACCATGTCAATCAATTTATATATTCTCTTTTCACTGGGAATTTTCTTTTGAATATTAAATCTGATATCATTGGCAAAATTATTTTTAATTGGCCTTTCAAATAGCCAGTCCAGATTGGTATAGTTGCGAACAATGTTTGGATAGATTTGGTTGATGGGTTCGTTTTCACCAGTGGCTATGTTGCAGAAATCACTGTTGAGTTTAATAAGGCCAGTCATCTGGTCAGTAGGATATATGCCTTCACGTATTTGTAAAAGTTATTGAGCAAAATGTACTGTCGTTTTCTCTTTTGATAGTCCAACTCTCATATTTTTTGTTAGTCACAGTGTTTGTATGTGTGGCCAGAGATGTGACTTTTTAAAGTATGCATTGATCTCATCTGCTGTTGTGGACTTAGGGATAACTTTCCAGTTATCTCCGAGTCAACACCAGCAGATGAGATCAGTGCATGCTTTAAAAAATCACATCTCTGGCCAACATACAAACACTGTGACTAACAAAAAATGTGAAATTTGAACTATCAAAAGACAAAACAAAATCTCCTGAGAGTATGAGTACAGCTCCACCAATCACTTAAGAGTTTCCTTGCTACTCTTGTATAATGTTCTGTCCATGGCGTTATGTGTCATTCGTGTCATTTTTTTATGTGTCATTGAGCATTCATCCCAGGAGATAATTTCAGCTTGCTTTAGAAATTCACCCCAGCCAGATGCTCTTGAGATTTTACATACTGCAAATTGTTCTTCAGCTATATTCAGTGGTAGTTGTAGGGCAGAATGGGCAGTACGTCCTCCTTCCATAAGTGTGGCTGTAATGCCGGATGATGCGAGTGCAGGTGCAATGTGTTGTTTAGCATGTACTTCTGCCAGCAATAGATTTATTAGAGACATTTTCCTGGTGCCACCTGGTGCATCCAACTAAATAATTCTGACAATGTTGTTGTCATTCAAGTCCATGACAACATTGTAAATTTCCTTTCAATTGTCACTGAGGAGTGGTTTGTTGTGAGCAATGTATTAATATAGTTTTTTGATATTGTAGCTTTTTACCTTTGTAATTTCAAAGTTTAACACACTGATAGCATCTTTTTGTGATGCTTGCATCCCAGGTTGTACTAAGGTCTGGTTGTTTATTGCTAAACATTTAGCTTCTAGCTGAGTGAGTGTTTCATTGAAGATGTTGTCATTGAATTCAGTGCTCAGTTCAAGATCAGTTTGTTATATTTGGTACAGTATGTCATCACCCATACTCTCTATGAAAGAGACCCATAGCTGTTTTGGATTTGAAGAGTTACATTGTTAGAATTAGGGCAAATTAGTCTTTTGTTTGTTCAGCTGAGGCTGTGAATGAGGTTTCTTATAGAGTTAATTCCCAGTGATTGCCATTTTCCAGTGGTGTTAAGTGTTGTAATGCTTCTCTGTAGGTCTGCCATAGGTAACTGTCAACAGTCTTGTGATCTGTGAAACTTGATGGCCCCCGTATTTTCATGTAGCAACATTTAGAAATAAAAATATTCATTGTTGTTCATATGTATGGTAAACTATGTGATCAAAAGTATCTGGACACCCCCAAAAACATACTTTTTTTCATATTAGGTGCAATGTGCTGCCACCTACTGCCACATACTCCATATCAGCAACCTCAGTACTCATTAGACATTGTGAGAGGAATGGGGTGCTCCGAGGAACTCATGGACTTCGAATGTGGTCAGGTGATTAGGTGTCAGTTATGTCATACGTCTATCCCTAGGTTCACTGTTTTCGATGTGATACTGAAGTGGAAATGTGAAGGGACGCTACAACACAAAACCATACAGACTGACCTCGTCTGTTGACTGACAGAGACTGCTGACTGCTGAGGAGGGTCGTAATGTGTAATAGGCAGACATCTATCCAAACCATCACACAGGAATTCCAAACTGCATCAGGTTCCACTGCAAGTACTATGACAGTTAGGCGAAGGTGACAAAACTTGGATTTCATGGTCAAGCGGTTGCCCATAAGCCATACATCATGCTGGTAAATGCCAAATGAAGCCTCACTTGGTGTAAGGAGCATAAAAATTGGATGATTGAACAGTGGGAAAACATTGTGTGGTGATGAATCATGGTACACAATGTGGGGATCCGATGGCAGTATTTGGGTATGGCTAAAGCCGCTAAACGTCATCTGCCAGCATATGTAGTGCCAACAGTAAAACTCGGAGGCTGTGGTGTTATGGTGTGGTTGTGTTTTTCATGTAGGGGGCTTTCACCCCTTGTTGTTTTGTGTGCCACTATCACAGCACAGGCCAACATTGATGTTTTAAGCACATTCCTGCTTTCCAGTGTTGAAGAGCAATTTGGGGATGGCGACTGCATCTTTCTACACTATTGAGCACCGGTTCATCATGCATGGCCTGTGGTGGAGTAGTTACATGATAATAATATCCTTATAATGGACTGGCCTGCACAGAGTCCTGACCTGAATCCTATATAACACCTTTGGGATGTTTTGGAATGCCGACTGCGTGCCAGGCCTCACCGACTGAGATTGATACCTCTCCTCAGTGCAGCACTCCTTGTAATGGACTGGCCTGCACAGAGTCCTGACCTGAATCCTATATAACACCTTTGGGATGTTTTGGAATGCCGACTTCGTACCAGGCCTCACCGACTGAGATTGATACCTCTCCTCAGTGCAGCACTCCATGAAGAAAGGGCTGCCATTCCCCAAGAAACCTTCCAGCACCTGATTGAACGTATTCCTGTAAGAGTGGAAGCTGTCATCAAGGCTAAGGGTGGGCCAATGCCGCCACAAACTTGTAAGTCATTTTCAGCCAGGTGTCCAGATACTTTTGATCACTTTGTGTATATACTCAGCCTAGTGTGCCAGATCATCTATTGGTATTCCTTGTTTTGTCTTTGAAAGTTTTATTTTATTTTTAATTTTTTCACATATATTTGGTTAGGACATTGACATGTAGTAATGTTTTCGTGAACAGATCCATTTGGCACAGTTGGTAAAAACCTGTTGATGTTGTGTCCTGAGGTGGTTCATTTGCAATTGTTCTAGCAGTGACTTTTGTAAAGTAAACTCTCTGTCCATTCTCCAAATGTACTGCTAGATGTTGCACCGCTGGCTTGCATTCATGTATGGGAAAACCAAAAATCCGCCATGCTGCTCCGTTATTGTTGATGTATCTTCCCATTTGGTACATGAGGATCTCATTGTTTCTGTTTTGTTGTTCACTGTTTTTAGCTATTTGAAATATCCTTTGTTCACATACTTACAGTCATATTTCAAACAATGGAAAATCCAGGATGAAATGTAACAATATTATGAGAAGGCAAGTTGCTACTCATCATATAGCAGAGATGCTGAGTTGCACATAGGTGACTTTCCTTCTCATAATATTGTTACAGACATATTTGATGGATTTTGTAGGATTACAGTATTCTATGTTTATGTGTGCTTGGAACATTTTGGAAAGTAGTATGTTGTGTGGCTCTACCCATTGATTACCTATTTTCAGTTCATTGCTGCCTTGTAATCATATTTTTGCTGTGAAGCCATCATTTAAGGGTGATTGTCTTCTGTATTTTAGATAGCCATCAACTCCAGTTTGTGTGTCATCCAAGTATGGTTTTGGGTATTTTTGTACATTTTCTAACATTTATACATGGTGAATTGAGATTTAATGGTCCATATGGTTCTTTAATCATGTTTTTCACTACTATTTCGTACAGTTCTGGATGTTTTTGGGAAATTCGTCTTGGATGATTTCGTCAATAAATGTGAGATGAATTCTCTCATGTAGAGATATCAGATGGTGCATGTAAGGCAGTCCTAATTTTTGCCATTTGATTTGTACATCCAGCATATAATGGTTCCATAGATGTGGTATTTTATGATGACATCGATAAATCTCATTTGTTTTTGTTGGAAATCTCAATCTATTATGCCGTGTTGATATGTGGGGGCTTGTCTGTATCTTAGTTGTTCTTTGATTTCTGGCCATTTACAAGTTGCATGTGAATGTTATGAAGAGGTCAGGTTGTCCATATTTTCTTAGGTAGGTCATGGCATCTTGAGTGTATTTGTGCATGTGTCTCAGACTTCCTATGTATCATGTGGGTAAGATTACCATTGTTCCAATGTTGTCAATGTTTCCATCATTTATGATTGCCTTTCGAAGGTGGATGTATTCTTCTGTGCGTAATTTCTTCTGATTCAGTCTTATGTAAAGCATCAGTCCCTCTTCTATTTTTGTCTATATATCTACCAAGAATTGGTGGAATAAACACTGAGTGTTGAGAATCGGATTGTATGTTTCATTGTCTTTGTTCATTAAACAGTAGGCACAGAACCCCATGGAAGTGACCATTTTGTTTGTTTCTATACCTGTTTCAGGTTGAATTTATTTCACACTACAGTGATATCCATCTCCTCTCCTCTCCTCCCCACTCACATAATGTAAAAATTCCTGCTGAGGTGTTTTCAGTGGTAGTAATTGAATTATTCAATTTATGCAATAGAATCCTGGTGTTTCTCTACCGAATTTTTCACATTGCAAAACTGGCAGATGTTATCTATTTTCCCAATTACAACATTTGTGTTTATTGTATCCTTTCATCAGGTAATAGTGGAAGGCTTCATTTGTTAGAGTTTAATGTCTGTTTGTCCTTGTTCATGCTTCCCATGGCACACAACTGGTTGTGACGATGTGATGAGTGGTTACCCACAGAGGGGTACTGTGAACAGGCATCCACAATGAGCAACCACATTGATCCCAAAGAAGCTGAGTTGGTTGTGGTCCCAAGGATGATTGAGTGTGGACCAGGGTGCAGATGATTGTCCAGGTGTTGCTAGGTGCCAGACACACAATGTGCAGCCGTGGATCATCCACTTGCCATCATATTGATCCTCAGCCGGTTCTCGTGTCAGTGAGCCAACATCTTCATGTAGGATATCCCCGAAGTCCACAGTGCACCAACGTCAGAACTCATTGCTGCAATTCAGCTGGAATGATTACTCTATACATGTCTCAGTATTCAAGTGAATGACATCATTAACAACCGAGAACGTGTGAGAAATAAGAAATGTGTTTCCAAGGGTTGTGCTCGTTCATCAACTGGTGGGTGAGGTAGGTAGGGCAGCCATGGGTCACATATCAGAAGACTTGCCACATGGTGGGGTCATGGCATGTGGTAGCAGCAAAGTATGCTGCTATAACACAGAGATAGTCAAATGTATGTTGTTGTGCAGTATCGATGTGGAAGCAGAAGACCTCCTGTTGGTCAGTATCAGAGTTTGGGCAAGTGTGTGCACAACTATTATTGTCATTGGAGTGTTGTGCCTTGGACTTACACTGGGTGGCACAATTGTATGCACTCAGGAACAATGCTAGCACTGGAGGCATTGATCTCTTCATTCTGGGAGGTGTAATTTGGTCTGAATAATGTAAGAAAAGGCTTGTGATCCATAATTAGAAAGAATTTTGTCCCAAATTTGTTAATGTCAATGCTATTGCCAATGCTCTCTTTTTGATTGGTGATTTGCTGTGCTGTGCTGGTGTCAAATTCTTGGATGTGTAAGCTTGGACTGTTCAGAGTCACCCTCATTCCTGTGTACCAGGACTGCCCAGATGCTGTAGGTGGATGCACCAGCAACCACAACAAATGGATGTTCAGGAAAGAAAGGTGTGAGACAAGGGACAGATTCTGACATGGTTTTCAATTTGGTAAAAGCCTGGTGACAGGCAGGGGTCCAGTTGTGGGTCACTCCCTTTTTATGGAAGTGATTGAGGTGCTGCACACTATGGGTTATTTAAGATAGGAACCTGGAGCAATAGTTGATTTTGCCCAAAAACACCTGCAGTTTGGGTAAGTTTCTTGGGCAGGGAAGGGAATCTGTGGCAGCCACGTTTTGATCAGTAGGCCTGATTCTGTCTTTTGTGAGCTGGTACCCCAAATACTCCACTTCTGGTGAAAACATCAACACTTGTCCAACTGACAATGCAGAACTGTGTCCTGTGTAGTTGTAAAGAGGATGTGGAGGCTTCACAAATGCTTCTGGCAGCAGGGTCCATTAACAATGAGATCATCCAGATAGTTCTCACTTACTGGAATGTGCCATGTCAGTTGTTCTAGATGCATATGGAAAATTGCACAGGCTGAGGCAATGCCAAATGGGAGACGCCTGTACTTATATTATCCAAAAAGCATGCTCATGACAACAGTGTTCTCAGATTCCTCATCTAAGGGCAACTGAAAGTAAGCATCGGCACTGTCAGTCTTTGAGTAGTACTCCTCTCCAGCAAGTTTGGTAAGGAGGTCTTCTATCTGGGGAATAGGATAAGTTTCAACCTGTAATTGAGTATTCATGGTTCCTTGAAATCCACACATAATTGAAGAGATGACTGGGATTTCTGTTTATGACCAGTAGGGTGACCCATGTGCTAGATTTCACTGGCTTGATAACTCCAGCTTGTGGGTCTGATGCAACAAGGTCTGACAGAGGGGCCAACTTTTGCAGCAAAGAGAATATTCCTGGTAAAGCCCAAGACAAAAACAATTATCTCTGCAATGGATCATCCATGACTTGAAATGCTGTTTCATACAACACAAGTCATGTTACAGTCCACCTTAGCGTCAGTGAAAGCTGAAAATGATGGAGAATGTATGGGGGCATCAGAATGGGAGGCTCTGAGGCCTAGTGCAACTGGGCCTCATGTGCCCTGAGTTTTTCTGCCTGAAGCTGGAGTGATTTTTGTAACAAGTCTAAGTGTTGTATTAACTGCTGCTGTTGCTCCAGCATGCAAACCAGTTTACTATCCATGGTGTTAATAACTTCCTTTTCCCTCATTGCCAATACTATATCTCAGATAGCCAGATATTGGCATGCACATCCAAGCTTCAGAAGAAACGGAGAAATAGAGGAAGC